>NW_020526537.1:0-25000 GCF_003368295.1 Carassius auratus | reverse complement strand
GTACTTTTACTTTTACTGGAGTAATATTTTACCATATGTATCTGTACTTTTACTCAAGTACTTGATTTGTGTACTTCGTCCACCACTGATCATTAGTGTAATTATTCTAAACTAAAACTATTAAATTGTTTGTGTTAATGAAAATTATTTTTATCTTATTTAAATAAATAAAAAATATATAAACTATATAAAGAGTAATAACAGTCACTCTGTTGTAAATTATATATATTGTTATTGTTATTGGGTCAAGGTTATTGTCTTTAACTAAAACCATGAAAAAGTATTACTTCAAATAAAATAAACTTTTATTTTCATTTCGCTTCTAGTTTCTTTGAAGTACTAAAATAACTACAACTAAATAAACAGAAAATAGAAACTGGAATTCAATTAAAAAAACTAAAAAAAAAAAAATAATAATTATGATAATGATGACAAAATGCACAACAAAATAACTACAACTTTAACTAAAATTACAATGAAAACAAAATATATATATATTTAAATTAAATTCAAAACAAAACTTTCATATTATTAAATGTAAAAACTTAATATCACATTTGGGTTTATTCTAATATTGAATTATGACTTTTCTGCAAAACATGAAAGTCGTTTGGTTTCAGCAGTTGAATTCCTTCGAGACTTTTATTATGTAAAACAGCAGAATTGAGCAGATATGAATAAAGCTGTGATGAAAGTGATGAACATGAGCTGCGCTGGGAGTGGGGCAGAAGCGGACCTGATTGAGAGCAGGCTGGCTTGTTTGTGTTTAAGCTGCAGATAAAATAAAGGAGTTTGGCAGCTCTGAGAAAATCACCACCACATTTGCATATAAACAGAGTTCTTCAGTTATCATTTCCACATGCTGTCATGTTTCATATCCGCATCCTCGTGTGTCATTATGCAGATTCTTTTTTATTGGGTTCGTATTGCATCATCACATTTACAGTCACATGAAGTCGTTTATGCAAATTCTGTCTGCATTGTCTTGAACGGGTTGTCATTGCAACCTGCTTTCACAAAGTTGTGTGAATGATTGTAACGTGTTTTGTCTTATGCATTCTTCTGTGCATGGTGAAACATAAAGTGCAATAATTATGCACCTTATAATGCACTGTAGGATCTCATGAATAATTGTAGCTACATTGTTACACCTTCAGAAAGTATAATGCATTAAAACACAAGAAACAATCCTTCAAATATTATAATGCATCTTAAGTTTTGGTAGAGTAATGAAAAGATATCATGTATTATAATGTACATTATGAATACGTTTATACATAAAGGCATTGAGTAAAGGGTTACCTTCATTTAAATGCATTTGCTCATAGATTCTGCAGTTAAAGGGACTGATCTGAAGCGTTTAGTGAGAAACACACTAGAGATCTGCATGTGAATGTGTTTGAATGCTGCTGGAATTACTGTAATTATGAGTTTGTTCATGCTCAGATGTCATTTGTTTCTATGGCAAAGCATCTGTGTGCGGGTTTCTGATAATGACAGAAAAACACTCCGTTGCTGCATTCATTCACATTGAGAACTAATAAAGCAGCAGAGACACTGACTGTAAAACAGAAATATGTGTAAAACATGACACCTGTTGAGTCTGCTGCAGATTTCATATTTACATCATGAAATAAAGAGACAGGAATCTGCTGAAAGTGTCAAAAATGAAAATGTGTTCACTCTCAGTTCATCAGAGATCAGGATGAGTTTGTGTCTTCATCAGGTTTGTAGAAATGTAGCACTGCATCAGTGTCTCATCAATGGATGCTCTGCAGTGAATGGGTGCCGTCAGAATGAGAGTCTGATAAAAACATCCCAATAATCCACAGCACTCCAGTCCATCAGTGAACATCTGGAGAAGACAAAACCTGAAACACATCCAGCATTAAGATGATTTTAACTCAAACACATAGAGTCTATAATCCAGAATAACACTTCCTCCAGTGAAGACGTGTTCTGGTCTGAATCAGGAGAGAAATCTGCACAGATCAAGCAGCGTTTAAACAGATCTAAACCTTCTCCAGATGTTCACTGATGGACTGGAGTGCTGTGGATTATTGGGATGTTTTTATCAGACTCTCATTCTGACGGCACCCATTCACTGCAGAACATCCATTTTTGGTTTAGCTCCATTTAGAAGATTTTGGAGTAAATTAGAGCATTCTGAGGGAAAGACGTGTTAAAATATATTAACAGGTGTAGCTCAAATAATAATAGATAATAATATAATATTATTATAAATATAATTCTTCTTCCCTAAATTTAAATTTACTACAAACTGTTACTTCAAATGGGTTTGAGGAAATGAGTTCAGTTCTGACTGATGCTGAGTGTGGTTTTATGTGCTAATCATCAGCCTCCGAATAAAGAGATGCATCGGATGAAAACCTGCGTGAAGGTGTTTCATGATGCATGAGGAAGCGGTCGCCATGGAGACGTGGTCCTGTGAACAGCCAGTGAGCATTCTGATCCTAATCTGAGATGACAGGCTCGTCCGGTCCTGACGGATCCACGTCTCGATCTGTCCTTCAGCACACAGTCACACAGACACGACTGCATGTTCGACAGCTTAGTGAGCTCCTCATCTCTTATTTGACCCACTTTCTCACTAAAGATGATCCAGTGTTCTGAGGTCTGGGTGTTTTGTCACAAGTAAAAAAAGGGGGTTTTAGCCACTAACAGCTGCTGTGCGTCTCACTCGTCCTCCGGTTCTGGACACAGTCTCTCGTCTGACCTCAAGTCTTGCTCATTTGTTCACAGCTCTCCGGGGAATCTGTGGGATTCGTGTGTGGAGCGCCGGAGATCTGTGTGTTACAGCAATTACACAGAACACTTACACCATGCTTTTCTCATAAAAGCAAATATACAATCTGAGTCTCCCAGAATGCCAAAGTCACATTATTAATGATGTTGTGAATCAGATTTAGCATTAACATCCAAGTCTGATTTTCAGTTCTCAACATTAAGTGACAAAAAAAAAAAAATAGCAACATTTACTTCTCTAACTTGAAACATTGTATCAAAGTTCCCTCAAAGTAACGAGCAAATGTGAATTCATTTGATGTTTTTAAAAATGTTATTTATGGAACATTTAATAGATTCTAAGAACGTTTTGCTCATTAAGTAATAAAAATATATTTTAGAATGTTCTCTAGCATTCAATTTACATTTAATAATTTAGCAAACTTACAAATGAGAACAATATTTAAATGTGATTTTTATTTACGGAAAAAAGTAATTAAGACAAGCGTCCAACTAAAACTTTACGGAAAAAAAAAAAAAGTTCCATGAATGATTTAAAAATGATGATTTTATGCTAACATTTTGAGATTAAAGACCAGATAATTCTGAACAAACTTTCTATTAAAGTTACTGGAAGAACATAACTTCAAGAGAACCTTGGCAGAACGTTCCGAGAACATTCAAAAGTAACATTACATTAATATTAGCAAAATCCTACAAATGTGACATTATAAAAGTCCACATGAAAGGTTTTTTTTTTTTTACATTTTGAACATTCAGAAATAAAGTTTTCATAACTTATTGAGAAAAGCAAAAATATTAGTGAAAATATATGTTTACATGTTTTAAGCTGGAATTGGTGATTTTAAGTGGCTACTTACACAAAGTGTGTCATTCTGCTGATTTATGAATAAGAGCATCTGCTGTGAATAAATGTGTGTGTCTTCTGGTTTATTATTCTCAGTGTTTGTGCAGTCAGATATTAATTACATCTCACAGTCACCTGACAGACCTTATAAGAAAAGAGGAAAAATCTTATGCATAAATACCTGCCTTTTTAAATATTGCTTATAAATCTGTTGTTATGTTATATTACTAAAAAGTCTAGGCTTCACTGACCTGAACTGAGTTTCTAAATAAAAAAAATTTTAATTTGTGAACAATTTTGCAATGTCATTCAAAAACAGAAAGTCCAGGATTTGGTAATAGTAGAATTTTATAAGCAATTGTTTGTAAGCCAGTCATTTTTGATTGAGAGCATCACAAGTGTAATAAAAGTGGACAAAATATCACAATTGTTGTGGAAGTTTTTATACCCTGTTTAAGGAAAGTCAGCAGATTTTAGTCAAATGTTATAACATTAAATAATATTTCCAGGAAAAATAAAAAAAATATTGATTTATTATAACCTGTGATTATAATCTGATGTTTGCTGGCAAGATCATGTGTGTCTGCACAAAACCTGTGTGTGTGTGTGTGTGTGTTCAGCTCATTCTTGTGTCCTAGAAACTCTAAATATAGTCTTCAAACAGATGCAGAAAAGGTAAATAATTAAGAGCAGCTGAACTTTATTTAAATCTGTTCAATTGATGGAAGTAAAATTTAAATGAAAACATAAATCTAAGAATAAAAACAATTTAAAATTCAAACAATTAATATATAGACAAAACAAATAACTAATAAAAATGACAAAAACAATAAAATTACTAAAACTTGAACTAAAAATCTAAATTAGAACAAATTCTAAAAATAAAAACGAATTCAAACAATTAATAAAAAACTATATAGGCATTAAAAAATAAATAATTAAAAATGTAGAAACACAACAAATTACTAAAACATTTATAACAACAAATTAATTAATAATAACAAATGAAACTATTTAAATAAAATATAAATAATGTTACTGTTTCTTACCTTACAATATAATGTAATGTGGTTATTACACTTCAGAAAAATATGTTTTAGTCTAATTTCATTTTTAACAGTATATGGGAAAATACTGCAAAATAAATCATAAAAACTATGTAGACATGTTAAAAACACACAACTAAAATTGTATGAATACCTAAAAACAAAAAGCAATTCAATCAATTTATAAAACTGAACTAAAAATAATCAAAACCATATAGACATATTTTTAAAAAATAACATTTCAAAACATTAACTCAAATTTAAATTAAATTAGAAAATATACAAATAAAAATATTAACTAACTTAATAAAAATTATAATAGTATTTCAGACTAAAGTTACATTACTTTAGAAGAGAAAAAGTCTCCATTTGTACATCTGTCTCAATACTAACAATTTTTTGCATGTTTACATTGGCTTTCTGTTGAAGATCTGGGCTGTGTTTGTTTTCAGTGCAGCTTGACTTCAGCTGTTCTGCCGTCTCTTGGCTCGTTACTGCATCATTAATTGTTTTGGCAGCAGCAGCAGTGTCTGATGAAGGTCACAGAGACACTGAATATGAAATGAGAAAAAGACAGAGACATTAAATATGCGCTGATGAGCAGAGACACGTCCAGAGAGCAGAGAGAAGAGAGTTTGTGATTACAGATGTTCTCTCAATCTCTCCGGAGAGTGCTCTGAGGGTTAAATATTTATTCAAAAGCACAGGCCTGGTTTTCATGAACTGAAGACATTTACTATGACAGGTCACTCAGTTCCCTCAACACACTGGACCATCATATAGTCAAACTAAACTATTCTACAAGCCATTGGCAGATAACTGAACTGAGTCAGCTAAAGATCAAAACAAGAGTGAATCATCTTTTGAAAGCACTTTTTTGACGCTTCAGATAACGATTACATCAAAACATTACAGCCTTTTGTTTGAGACGTGTTCATTCTTTCAACCGATTCGTTCAAACACGCAGAGTCATTCAGAAACTAACCAGGTGAAGTCTTTCTGAACGATTCATTGAATCATTCATTCAAACGATTCGTTCAAACATGCGGAGTCATTCAGAAACTAACCACATGAAGTCTTTCTGAAGGATTCATTGAATCATTCACTCAAACGATTCGCTCAAACACGTGGAGTCATTCAGAAACTAACCACATGAAGTCTTTCTGAACGAGTCATTGAATCATTCACTCAAACGATTCGCTCAAACACGTGGAGTCATTCAGAAACTAACCAGGTGAAGTCTTTCTGAAGGATTCATTGAATCATTCACTCAAACGATTCGCTCAAACACGTGGAGTCATTCAGAAACTAACCACATGAAGTCTTTCTGAAGGATTCATTGAATCATTCACTCAAACGATTCGCTCAAACACGCAGAGTCATTCAGAAACTAACCACATGGAGTCTTTCTGAACGAGTCATTGAATCATTCACTCAAACGATTCGCTCAAACACGTGGAGTCATTCAGAAACTAACCAGGTGAAGTCTTTCTGAAGGATTCATTGAATCATTCACTCAAACGATTCGCTCAAACACGTGGAGTCATTCAGAAACTAACCGTGAAGTCTTTCTGAACGATTCATTGAATCATTCACTCAAACGATTTTTTCAAACACGCAGAGTCATTCAGAGACTAACCAGGTGAAGGCTTTCTGCACGAGTCATTGAATCATTCACTCAAACGGTTCATTCAAACACGCAGAGTCATTCAGAAACTAAACAGATGAAGTCTTTCTGAACAATTCATTGAATCATTCATTCAAACGATACAGTCAAACACTCTGAATCATTTAGAACCTAACCACATGAAGTCTTTATGAATGAGTCATTGAATCATTCACTCAAACAAAAAGTGAATTAGTTCAAATTTACATTTTTTTTTCTATGCAAAAAATGTTAAATAGGCTAAATCATATTTTCCCCAGTCATCATTAAAATGTTTTTTTCCTGTAGGGTAATTGAGTCTGACTAACTACCTAAAAAATGGCGTAAGCTAAACTCCTTAAATTAAGTTTTAATTTATATTTTGACATATATTCCCATATTTTGATTCATATGCCATATTAATTTTGTTTATAGCATTTTTAAATAGACAGAAGCAAAGATAGGAAAGACAGGATTGTCAATGGCACGTAGTTCTTTGAAATTATCTGATTTGTATTTTCTTGTAATCATTTGTTGCTAAGGTGTTGCTATACGGTTCTGGTTGGTTGCCAGGGTGTTGCCATGCGGTTGCTGAGGTTTATTTGAGTACTGATGCTATATATGGTTGCTGGGATGTTCTGGTGGTTATTATTTGTTACTTTGTAGTAGGGCTTTATTATTAAAATAGTTTAATTCAGTAACCTGCAACTTTGTGGCTGCCTGAAAACGCTTTGATATAAAATTGATCTTCCGTAATATATTATTGAGATGATAACTAGACGCCTCTCAATGACACAAACAGCGCAGTGAGATCAAGAGTCATCATCAATGTAGCGAGCTCTTGTTGTGCAGGACGCAGTATGCAGAGAGTAGCACGCAGTACGTAGTGCGTGACCTGCTGCTCCGGCCGAGGGGCGTGGCCTCACACTGATGAAGAGCTGCTCTCCTCCTCCTCCTCCTCAGATGATCAGATCCCTGTCTCAGCAGCAGCAGCAGTGCTGGAGATGACAGAGAGTGATGGAGAAGACAAACACAGCTTCGGTGAGCACAACCAAACCTTCCTTTGACTTCAGTCACACACCTGTTCAATCATCGCTCTCTGAGAGGACATTTATAATCGCGTTACAGGCTTTCGTGCGCGTTTTAATGGAAATCAGTGAGAAACAAACGGAGAGTAAATGGTGTGATAATGTCTAAAGTGATGAATGTGATTGTTACATTGCCTCATATTGACAGAATGATTGACATAATGTTTCATTGTTGCATTGTAAACTCTTAGAGTACTGTTACAATGTTTCAGACATCATTTAGGCGAATTTTTTATTGTTTTGCACATGTTGCTTTTCATCTTTGTGCGTGATTTACTCTTTTATCTGAATCTTTTCAAAAACATTAGAAAGACCGATTGATGTACAGTAAATCAACAAAAACACTTTCTTACAGTCTCATTTCAGCAGTTTTGCAAAGCAAAGTGAATACTGATCAGTTTGAATTATTAACTGATCCCAAAGATCTACATCCTCTTGAAATAATCACAGTAAATGACATGAGCACTCATTGTTAAGTTTATTATTATCATGGTTTTAAGCTCAACAGAAGAAAATGTAATGGAAATCTCTCAAGGTGACCTTAAAGCTACATACTATAGTAGATTGTATTTTGATGTTTAAGTGTCCAGTCGGATAAATGAGCTTCAAAACTACAGTTTTCATCATGTAATCTATAATCAGTCATGCACTGCTTTTTAACAGCACTCTATCCTGCTCTGTGCACCACTAGAGCCGAAAAGAAGAACCCCCCCCAAAAAATCTAAATTCTGTCATGATTTCCTCGCCGTCTTGGATCTGAACGATTCCTGTGGTGGAATAAGGTTGTGTGAACTATATCCGTGTCGAATGTGTTGAAGTCTGAGGTGTTTGAGGTTTTCTTTGAGCTCAGAGGGTGGGTGGTGAAGTGAAGAACATCTAAAAATGCCCGTCCTCATAACAGGGTTGTGGGATTGTTTGGTGTGTCTGGCGCTGGCTTTAAAGCCGTATAGATCGGCTGTAGGGTGGAGTGTGTGGGAGTGTGTGCTTATTGTTCTGCTGTCTATAAACACAGAGACGAGCTTGTGATGAAGAGGACACGGTGTGTGAAGACACTGAGCAGGTCCATGATTCATAACTGATCAATATATTCAATCTTTGTATTAAGTCAAGTCACCTTTATTTATAAAGCGCTTTAAACTAAATACATTGCGTCAAAGCAACTGAACAACATTCATTTGGAAAACAGTGTCTCAACAATGCAGAATGATAGTTAAAGGCAGTTCATCATTGAATTCAGTGATGTCATCTCTGTTCAGTTGAAATAGTGTCTGTGCATTTATTTGCAATCAAGTCAATGATATCGCTGTAGATGAAGTGACCCCAACTAAGCAAGCCAGAGGCGACAGCGGCAAGGAACCGAAACTCCATCGGTGACAGAATGGAGAAAAAAACCTTGGGAGAAACCAGGCTCAGTTGGGGTCAGTTCTCCTCTGACCAGACGAAACCAGTAGTTCAATTCCAGACTGCAGCAAAGTCAGATTGTGCAGAAGAATCATCTGTTTCCTGTGGTCTTGTCCTGGTGTTCCTCTGAGACAAGGTCTTTACAGGGGATCTGTATCTGGGCTCTAGTTGTCCTGGTCTCCGCTGTCTTTCAGGGCAGTAGAGGTCCTTTCTAGGTGCTGATCCACCATCTGGTCTGGATACGTACTGGATCCGGGTGACTGCAGTGACCCTCTGATCTGGACACAGACTGGATCTGGTGGCTACAGTGACCTCGGAACAAGAGAGAAACAGACAAATATTAGCGTAGATGCCATTCTTCTAATGATGTGGCAAGTACATCGGGTGTTATGTGAAGTGTTCCCAGTTCCAGTTTACCTAATTAATGCAGCCTAAAAATCCTTTAACGGATTTGGATATTAGAAGTACATTAGTGTTATGTGTAGCCAAGTTAAAGAGATGGGTCTTTAATCTAGATTTAAACTGCAAGAGTGTGTCTGCCTCCCGAACAATGTTAGGTAGGTTATTCCAGAGTTTAGGTGCCAAATAGGAAAAGGATCTGCCGCCCGCAGTTGATTTTGATATTCTAGGTATTATCAAATTGCCTGAGTTTTGAGAAGGTAGCGGACGTAGAGGAGTATAATGTAAAAGGAGCTCATTCAAATACTGAGGTGCTAAACCATTCAGGGCTTTATAAGTAATAAGCAAGATCACTCTAAGACAAGCATTGGGATAGTTTGTCCTCACTCCAGGACGTAAACCACAGATATGTTGTATAAATCCAGTGCCTGCGGCTTCAGCTGCAGAGAGTTGATGATTCATGTCACTTTGATTTCCTGACAGTAATGTGTGTCCATGCAAATCTCACTGCCATTATGCAAGGGTGTTGCTATGCTGTTGCTAGGATACATGGGGTGGTTGCTATGATATTCTGAGTGGGTTTAAACACATCACTATGCTGTTGCTTGGGTGTTATAGGTGGTTGCCAGGGTGTTACTATACGGTTGTTAGAGTGTTCTGAGTGTTTCTACTGTATATGACTCGTGAGATGTTCTGGTCGTTGCCAGACCAGTACTATGTGGTTTCTAGGGTTCTCTGAGTGTTACTGTGTCTGCTGGGATGGCCTGGTGGTTGCTAGGGCATTGCTATGCAGTTGGCTTCGTGTTCTGAGTGTTGCTACTGTATGTGGTTGTTGGGATGTTCTGGGAGGTTGCTAGGGTGTTGCTATGCAGTTGCTAAGGTGTTCTGAGTGTTGCTACTGTATGTGGTTGTTGGGATGTTCTGGGTGGTTGCTAGGGTGTTGCTATGCAGTTGCTAAGGTGTTCTGAGTGTTGTTACTGTACATGCTTTATAGTATGTTTCAGGTGGTTGCTAGGGTGTTGCTGTGCAGTTGCTAAGATGTTCTGAGTGTTGCTACTGTATGTGGTTGTTGGGGTGTTCTGAGTGGTTGCTAGGGTGTTGCTATGCAGTTGGTTTGGTGTTCTGTAAACCTTCCTTTTAAATTTGGAGAGCTACATTGTAAAACTGCAAAATGCTTGTTAAATACATCTAGAGATCAGACTTATGCCAGATTAATGTGGTTGTTGTTTTTATATCATTATCATTTATTGTTACAGTGTGTACATGTTGAAAGCGTCTGTGGAGCGTCACGACCCCCGTCGGCCCTCACTGATGTTCTCTGAAGGGGGTCTGACTCACGTCTGTCATTCGTAGACGCTGACATTTCCACCGACCGTGTGTCATGACAGTTTTACTGAAGACTTTTCATGCCATGAATTATTCATGCAAACATCACCGTACGGCACGCATTATTCTGAGGGATTAGGCAAATTGAAATCCTGCTTGCAAAGGTGAATAATACATCAGTCAGTGCAATTAGGCGATGTCATCTGCATCTGTAATTGATTACTTGATTGGAATGTGTAAGCCAGTCCGTAAAGCAGTGCATGTGAAATCTCAGAGTTTACAGATGATGTTTAATTGAAATGGGATGGATTTTTACAGTGGTAATGCTATCAGCCGAGATACTAGAGAGAAACAGATGAAATCCGCCTCAAGCTGTCAGGAACTCACTGTTAAATCTGTAATTTCAGATGGTGAGTGTTTTTCATATCCATCTGTCTGTATGAAGCATCTGCTTCCATCATTGACTGGAATCATCTGAAATATGACAAACAAATGAGAACAACTGCGTGTGTTCTTAAAAACAGATGCAGTGTTAATAAAAGATCATAATTAAAAACGCAACATGTTGAGCAAAAATAGGTCAGCTTTGCTTCATAATGGAAAGCTGTGCTGACTCTTTTATAGAATACAGGACTATACAATGAATATGGAAAGTGGATTATATCATATGATGAAAACTGATTGAGTTCATATTGCAGACTCTTGTGTCTCTTGGCAAATGTGAGCACAGTTTGAGACACTGTTGAGATCTCCTCTGAAACACACGTGAGATATCGGGCTCGTTTTCATCACACTTTGCTCTCCATTGAACCTCATTATTGTTAACTAAATGTAAAATGAAAATTAAAAAAAAATATTTAGATTACTTGAAATAAAATAAAACGATAACTGAAATAAATTAAATGAAAAAATAAAAAGTCACCTTATTTTATGTTTGATGTATTAAAATAAACTAAAACTAAATAAGAAAATCTGTCATATGTTAAAAAAATTATAATAATTACAAAACACACCAGAAAAATTACTAAAACTAACTCAAAGTATTAATAAAAATATAATAGTATATCAATGATATTAAAATAACACAGATTAAGATGCATTTATTTGAGATGCACAATGACCTTTAGTTAAAAGTCATAAATGAAAATGCATTAAAAAAAAATTAAAAAACAATCCGTCAGTGGGGCCAGAAAAATGGTTTGTCTTTGAATTACCTTAATCTTTTTGACCCCAATAATTTATTAATTTTCCTTTTTTTTTTTTTTTACTTATTTCATTTTGATACATTTCTCTGAAAAAAAGTATTTAAAGTAAATGTATCATAATGTATCGTGTTATTTTAGATATCTGTAATGGAAAATCCTCATTAATGATTCTAGACGAGTTATTCAGTCATGTTTTGTTTGTGTCTGATGTGTACTCTTTGTGTCCCGCCCACAGGATGATTGACAGCCTCGTGACCCAATAGACAGGATGATCGCCACCGGCGGGCTGCTGAGGATTTCCCGTCGCCAGGACTCGCTGCGAACCAAGAACCACGCGGAGAACAAGAAGAAGCGGAAAGCTCGGAAGAAGCGCAAGAACGACGTGGTGGTGGTGAAGGGCAAAGTGAAGCTGTGCTCCATCTCTGGGCTGGTGGCAGCGCTGGGGGTCTTGATCCTGATGATCGGCATCACCATGGCCGTACTGGGATACTGGCCCAGAGAGAGGAACCAGGAGAAATTCATCAAACCCGTGCGACGGATAACAACCGAGAACTTTACGAGCAATAATGAGTTAGTGAAGTCGAACGCTTCCTCCAGCTTCTTCAGAAGTCTGCTTGTGAGATATTTATACTCGGACAACCTCAAAGTCTTCGGACCGTTAGTGATGGGCATCGGGATTTTCCTCTTCATCTGCGCCAACGCGGTTCTCCACGAGGATCGCGACAAGAAAACCAAAATCATCAACCTGCGAGACATTTACTCCACAGTCATCGATATCCACAGTTTGCGAACCAAAGACTGCGTCCCGTTCAACGGCGTCATCGTGCAACCGAAGAGCGATAAACCGGCGTCTCCACGAAACAACAGACGCCCATCGTCTGCGCGGAAACACAGCTTGTTTGCGAAGCACCCGTCGTTCGCTGACACGATCTATAGCATACATCACGGAGCCGAGTGGGAGACGCACTCCATCGTCACGTCGTCGCTCAATGCCTTCACGCTCCCCGTCATCAAACTCAACAACTGCGACGTGCAGGAGAACGAAGCTCCGCGGCGTAAGAGCTGTGGCGCGGCGGTGGAGACCAAAGCGGAGGTCTCGAGGACACGGATGTCTCTTTCCCAGGATTCAAAGCTCAACATGGCGCAGCTGCAGGTCGCGGGGTCACACCTGTCTCTGAACACGCTGAAGGAGGATCCGTGCGTCAGGTGTTTGGACGAGAGCTCGCGCAGGTTCAGCTGTCCCAGACTGGAGCGATCGGGGAGCAAGGGCTACATTAAACTGGGAGGAGATTCATTCGAGACGCCCGACGCGGGACGAGAGGAGAAAACCCAGACACGTCTGCAAAAACTCACTGCGTCGTTGTCACATTTGTAAAAGATGATTGTGATAAACACTTCTAACCCTGTAAAGCCTGACTTAATAAAACAGTAAGCTCAGTGAAGCCGAGTGTATTTCTAACAGCTTGTTATAGCTGTTATAAAATCACTGTAAACCACGGCTGCACAGGGCTTACTGCTTTTACAAAATGGTTATTCCATAAACGTAGTAAGGTTTCACAAAATAAAACAGAGCAAATAAAGTACAACAGTATTGTTCCACCAAAGAATGTAGCTCCTCAGAATCAGTTGTGGTTGTTACAAAGTGGTTGCCGAGCAACACACAGAAGTAAACAAAGGTGAATGTTACTTTGTAGCGTCAGTCACAAGAGCTTTGAACGTGGCTCGGCCAATCAGAATCAAGGACCAGAACTATCCATTTTTAATGAACCTTTAGAAGATAAATTGTTTGCATGTGCATTTATGTTTTGTATCATAAGACTTTTATCGCTCATATGAAGCTCATTTTTACTCAAACTGAGCAAAATTATGAATTTGCTGCTCAGATTTGAGACTCTGAAACATGATTGATGGAGAATCAAGTAAAGCTGAGCTGCTTCAGTCCAGTAAGAGTTCATCTGGAGATATTACTGACCTTATTCTGACCT
Source organism: Carassius auratus (assembly GCF_003368295.1). NCBI lineage: Eukaryota > Metazoa > Chordata > Actinopteri > Cypriniformes > Cyprinidae > Carassius > Carassius auratus. Next base: position 11,292 of record NW_020526537.1, on the reverse strand, counting down.
TTACTTGACCACAATCAGACAAGATTTGAGTCGAGAATTACACTAAAAGTACACTCAAATCAGAGACGGAAGACGTGGAGGAGATCGTCAGGTTCAACAGCAGAATGTCCTTGTGTTCATCATCCTTTACTGTATCAGATATAGCAGGCTTTATAGGGTTAACAAGGTTTATTTTTAAAATAAATGCTGTTTTTTTTTCTATTCATCTCTGAATCCTGAAAAATAAAATGCATCACAGTTTCCACAAAAATATTGTGCAACATTGATAATAATCAGAAATGTTTCTTGAGCAGTAAATCATCATATTATTCAGATTTCTGAAGATGATGTGACACTGAAGACTGGAGGAATGATGCTGAAAATACAGCGGAGCATCACAGAAATACATTACACTTTAACACAGATTCACACAGAAAAGTGTTATTATAGATTATAATACTATATCTGTATTTGTGATCCAGTAATGCATCCTTGATGAGCAGAAGAGACTCCTACAGAAACCGTCCTAGTGAAGCTTCTGTATGTAGTTCAGATGAAGACGCATTTCAGAAGAAACTCTATTCAGTCCGGACGAATGAACAATAGAAATGTGTGAGATCTTAATATCAGATGCAGATGTTGTGGATTAGATATATCTGAGGACATTAGCCATGAATGACAGCACCTGAAGTCTAATGATGTTGTGTGTTTCTATATGAACATGTCTCTGTAGGTCTAGATCGTGTTAGTATTCCTCCCTTCGGAGTATTCCTGGATTTGATATGTTTCTGTTGTTGTTGTAAAGGTAGAGTCACGTCACGTTCTTGAAGGAGCACAGTTCAGTTCTGAATCATGTTCTGGACGACAGTCTCGTGAAGTGAAGAGCAGATCCAGATGTTCTCATAACATCTTACTGTATGAACTTCAGCAGAAGAACATCTCTATATTTACCTGTGAATGAGTCATTTGAGGGAGTAGGCGATGCAGGTTATTATTACACTAAACCTTTATGCTTTTTGTTGTTGTTGTTATATTTAATGTAGCAAATTAAGATTTTCAACCTGAAAATGTTTCGCCTGAATCTTTTTCTTTCTTTCTTTCTTTCTTTCTTTCTTTCTTTCTTTCTTTTTATTTCTTTTCTTTTAGATTTTTCCTTTTATATGTAAATTTTTTTATTGTTTTTCTCTCATTTTTTGGTTTTATTTTCTTTTTTCTTTCATTTAATTTCTGTCTTTTCTCTCTTTTTCTTTATAAGTCTTTCATTTATTTTCTTTAATTTGTTTTATTGTTTTATTTTCACTTTAATTAAATGTCTTTTTTCATTTTCTCTTTCTTTTTTTTGTTTTTCCTTTTCTTTTTTTATAGTTTTTCTCTTTTTCTTTTCTTTTTTTTTGGGGGGGGGGTTCCTTACTTTAAAAAAAGAATTTCTGTCTTTTTCTTTTTTAAGTCTTTCATTTATTTTCTTTCATTTGTTTTAATGTTTTATTTTTCCTTTAATTTAATTAATTTTTCCTATTTTCTTTATTTCTTTCTTTATAGTTTTTTATTTTTCTTTTCTTTTTTGGTTTTCTTACTTTTTTCACTTAATTTCTGTCTTTTTTTAAATCTTTTTCTTTTTTAAGTCTTTCGTTTATTTTCTTTAATTTTTTTTTTCCTTTCGTTTAATTTCTTTTATCTTTTCTCTTTTTTGTCTTTCTTTATCTTTCTTTCTTTTCTTTTTTCTTTTTTATTGTTTTTCTCTTATTTTCTTTTTCTTTTTTGGTTTTCTTAATTTTTTATAAAATTTCTGTCTTTTTCTCTCTTTTATTTATTTTCTTTATATTTCTATTTGCATATTAACTTTTCTTTTTTTATTAAATGTATTTACTTTCATTTTATTTTCTATTGCTTAATTTTTCTGTCATTTAATTTCTTTTTCTCTTTTGTATTCTCTCCAGTGTTCTTATGTTGCGTGTGTAATGTTATCTGTACTGTACGTCAGTAACATTTGATATTAAGTGTTAGTTCACATGAATCTCCTCATTAGTTGTTTTAATTCCTGATCTAGAAAAGCGTTGTGCCTTTTGACAAACTGTTTTGTGTGGCTCCGATCTATAGCTGTGTATTAAGAATCCAAATTCACTGTGTATCTATTAGAATGTTTTATATGTTTGTTATAAAATGACATCCACGTTTGCTGTAATCACGACTAGATCCTGAGACTGGATGTAAAGTCTTTGTCCATGTAGGACAGCACTGATATTCATGTGTTCAGATGTGATAAACACACACACAGCTCACATTATGCAACTCTGCACATGCTGTTTTGTACGTTCACTCATTAGTAATGAGCAGATGTTACACAAAGGGCAATAAGTGATGTATAGCTGAGGACTCAGGTGTGTAGATTCACTGTTTCAGGTACTTTGTTCTGATTCTGGGTTTGTATCTGTTTGATAGTTTTAGCTGCTACATTAAAATAAAGTTCTTTGAGTTAATATCGTGCTGCATTGATCTTCTGAGTGTTAGAAATAGATTTATCCTGACATCTAGTGGAGAACCATGGTTAGTGATACTCCTTTTCCGGTTCTTCTGTAACACACAAAGATGTCTAAAATATGTAAACGATGCGATTGATTGCATGTTTCTGGTTTTGTTTTTATAAAATAAATTGACAAATAACAATATACAAATAATAATTATTAAATTATAATGTAAATGTAATTATTAAAAATATATGTATTTATTTATTTATTTATAAACATTGAACACATTTAAAATATAATATATTAACCAACTATATATTTAATTATATATTAAATTTATATATATATATATATTTTTAAAAAAAAATCACTGAAACGACGCCAGGGAGGAGGGGATTATCATCGGGGCGTGGTTAAGACGCCAGCGAACCAATAGCAGTAAACGGGGGCGTGTCCTTCCCGCCCCAGCCGTCGCTCAAGGAAACTTGTGAATGAGAAGTGGCTCTTCAGGTGAGACGCTCTTTCTTCTTCTCGAGTGTTTGGAGTTCAAACAGGATCAAAGGATCGTCTGAGTCAGGTGATGTCGATTTCCCACAGTTCAAACACTTTGTCTCGTAGTCTACTAACGCTTTTAGGAATAATTTCATCTATGATGCCATTGTGTAATTATCATGTGACATTAGAAACTCAGCTAACCTTTGCTGTTAAACTACAGAAAAAGATGTAGTTCCAGATTACTAGAATCGTCAGATATAATGGACTTATGTTTCTAAACACACACACACACACACACAAACTGGATTTAAATTGACTGACATGTTTTCAATTACTGATAAACTTTACATAAAACTCTTGATTCAAGCTTTCAGGTTTTGCTTTCAACATTTTTAATTGCCTTGTTGAGACTAAGTGTCTTTTAGTAGTATATTATTCCTTTGATTCTCATGTAGTCTCAGTTAATATGAGCTGCTAACAGCGGTGTGTGTGATAAATCATCAGAATGTTGTTTTTGATGGCATTGCAGGACACAGTAGCTGTGATACTGGTCTAATGCTTCATCTGTCTCTTTCTCTTTCCTCTTTCTCCACGGGCTCGTGGTGATCCGCACGGGTTTGTGCGCCGCTGGTGAGTCACTTTCCAGAAGAAACACTCTTTCTTTCTCCGGCCTGCGGTCAGCAGATATCTGTGACTTCCCACAAAAGCTCCTTTGATGTGTTTGTAGCACAGGAAAACCCCAAATCTGCCAGATTATACTGGTTCAGATTGCCTCTGACACGGGTTTAGTGTTAGCCACAGCCGATGGTCAGATATCAGACAGCTGATGCTTTATCAATCTGTCACTGATCGAGCACAGAAGGAACATCTCCAGAGGGAAACTGATGCTGAGTGATGTCTTCTAGAGCTGCTGTGATCATCGCAGAGGTTGTTCATTAATGGAATATGCTTTTGTTAAAGCCATTATTTTGTAAATATACATGTTACATAGTGAAATTCGTGATGAAAAACTCCTTCAGAAAATCCACCGATCAGAGAGTCACGGCCAGGACACTGAGCCAAAAAAACACATGATATCTGTTATACATGTATGCAAATTTAGGAATGAATGTACAATTGTGTGTGTGTGTGTGAGAGAGAGAGAGAGAGAGTGTGTGTGTGTGTGTGTATGTGTGAGAGAGAGAGAGAGAGAGTGTGTGTGTATGTGTGTGAGAGAGAGAGAGAGAGAGAGAGAGAGAGTGTGTGGCGCGCCTGAGTGTGTGTTAGTGTGCGTGTGTGTGTGTGTGTGTGTGGTGAGTGAGTGAGTGAGTGAGTGTGTGTGTGTGTGTGAGTGAGTGTGCGTGTGCCTGTGTGTGAGTGAGAGTGTGTGTGTGCCTGAGTGTGTGTGTGCCTGAGTGTGTGTGTGCCTGAGTGTGTGTGCCTGAGTGTGTGTGCCTGAGTGTGTGTGCCTGAGTGTGTGTGTGTGTGTGCGTGCCTGAGTGTCTGTGTGTGTGTGTGTGTGTGTGTGCCTGAGTGTGTGTGTGTGTGTGTGTGTGTGTGCGCCTGAGTGTGTGTGTGTGCGCCTGAGTGTGTGTGTGTGTGCGCCTGAGTGTGTGTGTGTGTGTGCCTGTGTGTGTGTGTGTGTGTGTGCCTGAGTGTGTGTGTGTGTGTGTGCGTGCCTGAGTGTGTGTGTGTGTGCGCCTGAGTAAGAGTAAGTGTGTGTGTGCCTGTGCCTGAGTGTGTGTGTGTGTGTGAGTCATCTCTGTGTGACTGAGACTCTTCAGAAAGAGGAAGTGATGCTGTTCTCTGGTGTTCATTTCCTCTCTGCAGGTTTATTGATGTGCAGTTGTGTTTCTGTCTTCATGTAGTGATCTCTAAGAAGCTCTTCTGATTAGAGACCGTCTGCTTCTGATAGCGCTGCGTTGAGGAGATTGATTTGCAGTCGTCTGGTTTTCGTCACTGTTGCAGAGTTTGAGTCTATGATCCGGCAGATTTGGGAATATCAGGAAGAGTTTCAGTGGGAAGTGACAGGAAGTCGTCAAAGCGTTCGTAACCTCGAGTTTCTACAGTAGCTGTGTGTTTCTCTGCATGAACTGGGATGACATCTACACACACTTTCACTTTTTACAATGACATTATAAATGCAATGGTTTAAACCTGTTAATTGGTTAACCGCAAGTTCATATATACATATATTACATATATGTAAACACAGCTGCTGATATTTTTAACTGTTTCAGTGAGATCTTCCATTTCTAAAACTGAAACATGTTGGTGGAAGCAGAAGTGAAGCCCATTGTAGCAGATCTGACTGTTTGACCATCAGCTCTCGGGGTCAGAGGTCACGTGGGCGTGTCCTCAGCTCTGTTTATCAGCTGATAAGAAGTTTGAGTTTGCACCGCTGGCCTCGTAGACTTTGCTCGCTCTTATTCGTGCTCGTCTTGCACTTTTTCAATCCTCGTTCCTGAATATGGTCCGCGTGAGCGTAATGTGAAGCTCAGCAGAAGTGTGACGGCACAGACCTTGTCTCTGATAAAGACGCCTCAGATTGTGAGACGTATGAAGAGTCTCTCGCTGGGTGTTTATAGTGAGATATAGTTTTAAAAACTGATTTCTGATGAGATCCTGCTTCATATCACACAACATCACATGCTTTTACTGAGAAACCTGGAATCAAGGTGAACAGGGTTATGAAATGTGAAGTATGGATTTCACACTTTATATGTAGCTGTCTGGACTGTTTACATTAAAACTATTTTTTATGTAAAAACAGTTTTCCACTGTTTGTGCAGTGCGGTCATATTGTGCTTTAAGATCATATGACGTGTCCTGAAACCCATGCAGATTCACCGCTCACACCTTCCACATTCATTCTCTGGACTTTGTGTGTCATGCACAGTTTGTGAATCCAGTTTAAGCTGGCCATGATTTACAGTCATTCAGCTACAAGCTACTCACTGAGTCAGCATATGTTGAAAAAAGTTATTTCATGTATTTTCATTATGAGTAGCCTTTTCAGGGATTCATTTCATTTAATCGCTTAATTTACATTTACAGGAACTGATTTTGCTTTAATATCAGTGCAGAGCAAATCATTGTGTTTGATCAGAATTATATGCATTGATGAATCATTCACATTAAGTTTGTGAACATGAATTAGATTCATGCATTTAGCGGAATCGGATGCTTTCATCCAGTACAACTTACAAAAGGGAAATTAAAACTATTTGTCAAAGAGCCAGTGATATTTATAATATGTGCTAAATTTATGTAAAAAAAAAAGACATTTATTTTGCATACAGAAATTTGAGCTTTAAGGTCTTTTTGCGTTGTTTAATTCTCTTATAATATCATTAATGTTTTTTTTGTGAGTTATTTTACATTTCAGTTATGATTAAGTTTTTTGCATTACAGTAATTATTATTATTAGTTTTTTTGCTATACAATAGTATGCAATTTACAAATGTGCATAATTGCCATGAAAATAATGTTTTGTTTAAAAAAAAAAAAAACACAATGGACTTAATTTTCTCTTTTTTTTTTCAATTGAATTATTTAATTATTTTTGATACATTTATGCATCTAACAGATGCTCTTATCCAAAGGGACAAAAACAATTAGTCAGAGAGCAAACAAAACATTGCCAAGTTTATTAGACTAGGTAGCAATAAGCTTGGGTTTTCGTGTGGACTTCCAGAGAAAGCTCTGAGGTTTTTTTTCCCAGAGAAATGAAAGGGAGAAACTGTAACTGGTCTCCAGCTCAAGGCGAGGGAGGAACCGCTTCCCAGCGAGTGCAAACTTGTCTTTTCTCTGTTATTTTAGTGCGCTGCCATCCGTTATTGAGTTACAGATTTCCTTACACACACTGTTTTACTGGATGTGTGTGTGAGAGGGGCGTCACTCGACTGAAACCAGCTTTCAGACACTTGATCAAATCACTGGAGTTCACTGTAGCTGATGTAAGCCATTATTCAGTAGTTTTGGGGAGTGAGGAGTGATAGAAGATTACTGGAGAATAAATGATTTCTGTATAAAGCAATAGTTCAGCCAAAAATGAAAATGCTGAGAATGTGCTCAGATCAGTTTGTATTTGTAGAAATGTAGCATTGCATCAGTGTGTCATTGGTGGATGCTCTGCAGTGAATGGGTGCCATCAGAATGAGAGTCTGATAAAAACATCCCAATAATCCACAGCACTCCAGTCCATCAGTGAGACAAAAGCAAAACAAAACCTTTAGCAGATTTAGTTTAATGCCCTTAAATCTGAAAACAGCTCCACCCAGGAGCCTCCATCTGTTCAGAGCGGAGTAAAGGATCATTCAGCGTGTCGTAGAGGAACGAAGCCAGCGGTCCTCCGCTCTCTAGGGCTGAACGCGAGCTGAGGTTTGTGTGAAGCTTTAAAGCGTGCAGTTAAACAGACCTCAGTGCCTCCCAGAACGACCACAACGCTTTATTTGTGTATGGCCATGTGCAGATCTGAATTTAGTTGCTGTTGCATGGATATACAGTGACCACAGGACACACAAATACACTTAGAATATCAAAACATGATAAACAAAGAGAAAACATCCTACAATGTTTGAGAAACACTGATAAATAAACAATAGAAATTGCAAATCGGGTTTTACAACAAAAAAAAGGGCATATGTGTGTATGTATATATATATATATATATATATATATATATATATATATATATATATATATATATAATATATATATATAATATATATATATATAATAATATATATATATATATATTATATATATATATATATATATATATATATATATATATATATATATATATATATTTTATTTATATATATATATGTGTGTGTGTGTGTGTGTGTGTGTGTGTGTGTGTGTGTGTGTGTGTTGTTTGCTAAAAGTAAATTTTAAATAAATAAAATGTGATTGATTTTAATTAATTAAATTTATATATAAGTTAAATGAATGAGTAAATTTTAATAAAATAAACAGAGCACAATAAATAAATGGAGGCAGTATTTGAAGGTTTTACATTTCAATTAACTTTAAATCTTTAGCTAATAAATAATCCTCGTTTTTTTCATCAGTAAGATGAGAAATATTTCAACCTAGAAACTTAGGTTTAGAATATTTTTACATAATAATCTATCATTTTAATTGTATAATAATAATAATAATAAAAATGTTACTCCTTTTGCTTTTATGTAAATGAAATTTACCCATTAAAATAATATGGTTCACCAGAATTTATTTATTTATTTTTATACAAAATGTATATTTTACACGATTCCTCCTACTTCACAGCTGTTTGATCTCCCGCTCTCAGCTGTTACGTACAGTGCGTGCGGATGTTGACGTGAGTTTAAATCCTCCGTCCTCTGCGCGCGCGCTCCCCGGTTACCACAGTACCGCTGAATAGAGCGGAGTTTTCCTCTCGCTGTGGCCGCTGACAGACACTCCGTCGTCGGTGAGAGAGGAGCGCAGAGCCCGAGGAGCTAAACCCCGTGGCGCGTACGGTAACGTTCACACGTCTGTATTGATTTCCAGTGTTTACAAACGCGTTTGATTGACATGTTTTCCTACAGAGGCACTGTACGTTTCAGAATGAAGTAAATCTGTCGGTTTGTTCGGTTCAGTGGCGTTTTGGTTTAAAAGGCGCAGCAGCGAAACATCTGCGCGTTCAGTATAATAATATTACCGTCGCGATTATTAAATATTAACAGATGTTTTTTGAGGACACATATAGGACACATAACCTGATTCCTGCTGTGTGAAACACAAAAAATGGGCTGAGAAATACAGAAAGCTTGGGATTTTGATGTATATTTACATAATATTTTGACGCGTCCGTTAGTTATTTTTTGCCGCGTTTTGTGCTTTTAAAATACTCTGAACGCTTGACAGATTTGATCCGTTTTGATGTGGAAAAAGGCGGGTCGGTATGAATTCGGATTAACACACTATGGAAATTACTCAGGAATTTCTAGTACATTTCACAGATGATTCCAAAAAAAATAGTAACCAATTTAATTAGAAAATTGTAGAAAAGTAGTGGAAAAACTGAAATATTACATTATAGTAGTATATTGTTTTAGTGTCCTGGCCCCGCCCATCTCGAATCCTTATTGGCCAAAGGATGAAAACATTTTGAAGAAAATGTAATACTTAAGCCTGTTCAAGATCAAGAACATTAAAGATTTTATTCAACCGGATCTCACAACAGTTCGTACCATATTCAACAATTTTGGCTAATTCGTACAAATTCATTACGTCCTAACTTGTACGAATTCATATGATTTGTGTAAAATCGTATGTAATTTTTTTTTATGAGTTTGGCAAATGAGGTTGAGTGAGGTCATACAAATTTAGGCAACTTGTAAAATATATGTTTTTTGTATGAATTTATACGGTGGATTCTGATTGGCTGTCAGTGTTTTTTGTTTTGTTTTTTTAATGGTTCTGAAAAGTGATTCCATCATCAAGTAATTATCCCTAATTGAACTGATATTTGTTGTTTTATCAAAATCATGATTGCCCTTACACTCTGTTTACATTAATAATGCAGTTGAGACAAAAACTAGAAGGTTCACTAGTAAAGCAGCCGTAGTGCGGATGACTTTGTTGATTTGACTTTGCAAGTTTGGATCTTGTTTCTTGAATTTACGAAAGTCACTTTTAGAATGTAGTTGATTGCAAATTCAATATTCTGTATTGATCCAGACACCAGGGACTGTGTGTGGTGTGTGTGTGTGTGTGGTGTGTGTGTGTGTGTGTGTGTGTGGGCAAAGTTTCTTCACAAATGTGTTGTAAACTTGATTGGCAGTATGTTTAATTACAGGTTGAAGTAAGTTTCCCACTAAATGATGGTAGTTTATGACTCGACCTTTAACCCTACTGATTACAAGTATGATTTTTAACCACTACCCCACAGAAACATTCTCTTGTTGAAACATTTGCAATAATTACATTTTTTTTATGTTTTTAAAAAAACCTAAAACCTTCTGCTCACCAAGGCTGCATTTATTTGATTAAAAAAATACAGTTAAAAATTGTGAAAATATTATTATAATGTAAATCATCAGTTTTCTGTGTGAATCTGTGTTAAAGTCTAATGTATTTTCTGTGATGCTCCGCTGTATTTTTCAGCATCATTCCTCCAGTCTTCAGTGTCACATGAATCTTCAGAAATCATGATAATATGATGATTTACTGCTCAAGAAACATTTCTGATTTTTTATTAATGCTGAACAATATTTCTGTGGAAACTGTGATGTTTTATTTTCATTATTCACAGATGAATAGAAAGTTCAAAAGAATTTGAACCAGAAATCTTTTGCAATGTCTTTACTGTCACTTTTTTAATAAATGTAAATGCATCCTTGCTGAATATATAAAAGTGTAAAGGGAATGATGGTTTCTACATGAGTATGATGCTGAAATGCAGCTTTGATCACAGAAATAAATTCAATTTTAGCAGATATTCATATAGAAAAACAGCTGTTTTAAATTGTAATAATATTTCACAGTTTTTTACAATATTTTTGATTCAAATAAATGCATTCTTGGGTGGCAGAAGAAAATCGAATCCAAACTCTGTTTTAATTTATTTCCTGTATGCAGTCAAACTCAATGTGAATTGAATAATAAGGCGTTTAACCACACACCTAGAGTTATCTGCTCACAGACGGCTCAGACTGCCTCTCCGTTGCGTTTTCAAATGAGGTGGAAAGTTTAAGCTTTAAGAAGGTTTAACCCATCTGTGCCTAGTTATTGTGTGAGGTCAGGACGGGGTCGTATGTCTCCAGGATCTTTCTGCTTGGACAGGTTTACACACACTCGTTGAGAGCGACAGGATTTGGTTTTGCTCACAGCTCGGTGTGTTTCTGACTGGATATATATGGATGTATTTTATTGCTCCCTGAAGGGAAATTCCAGAAATATTCCAGAAAGTGAGTGAACTGTCATCCGTTCTTCTGAATTCATGAAAAGAGACTGCGTTTGTGTTTGTGTTCTGTGCTCGGCTGACATCTCTGCTCTCGTTCTGAGATGTTCGCTCGTTTTGTTCCTGTGGTTCTGGTTGACCTACATTTCTGCACCAGGCCGTTAAAGTTCAGGAGTCAGTCTGACAGAATGCACTCACAATTATTCCAGAATCCAGCGATGGTTTCCATCACTGTCAGAGCCCTGAAGACAGATTACAGCACACTCACACATCAGGCCCTTATCAAGCAGTGCTGAACCGTGCTCTCAGAACACGCTTTAACTGCGGTCTGTGTCTGCGACTGCGTGCTTGGAGTTCCTGCTAAATATAAACTCCCGTGTGTTCCTGTGCTCGGATTCCCACATGAACAGTGTAGTGTGCTAAAGATGGCACCCATGAAGA
>NW_020526536.1:0-155561 GCF_003368295.1 Carassius auratus | reverse complement strand
AAAAACAAATAAAATCACTTAAAACTGAATAAAAATAGTATTAATCTACAGGAATAGCAGTAGACACAAGCCATGACACAAAGTTACGGAAACTAAACAACCGAAAGCAACATATGTCTTCCTCAGATGTAATGTTAGTTCTGTACTTCAGCGTTGAGTAAAATCCCATTATAATTTCCTTTATGGTAGAGAATGCTGCTTAGGCTATGGATAACAGCCTTTATACAGTCTATGGTAAAGGCAAAGATGTTGAAATAAACATTCACATTCACACAATCAGCTTTTCCACATGCCCCGAATCCCCGATAATCAAAACTTCTGCTTAGCGCCTGCTCCATTTATGCAGATCAGTTTTAGTAACTGTATTACTTAATCCACCTGTTGCTTTGGTCTTCATCAGAAGCCGCTTGCACCACCTGCTGGTGAGCGACTGACAGGAGATGGAGATCATGCCTCTGTGCTCTACTGCTATTCCTGCAGCTCCCGGATGTGAAAGGGCGAATTATCTGACGAATTTTAACCACTGAATTTGTGAAAGCGAATTTGGAAAGTGAAATAAAATGGACCGAAATTTGCCTCTCGAATATTATACATCGTATTTTTAAACCGATTGAATATTTTGGAAGTGAATTCTGGAACGTGAATATGAATTATTGATTTTTTAATTATGAAAAGGTGTGTGAAATATTTTAAATTGAAATATTCACAGCTTAAACCAACAACTATGTTAAATTTCAGGACCTAAAAATGCAAGCCCTGGAAATACAAGGCATTAAAATGCAAGTACGGTTAATGCAATGCATATTTTTTTTAAGTTAGTGCTATTCAGCATGCTTTTTTGTTTCAAAGACATTTGTCATTATTTTACTTCCATACTAAAGTAAAAGTACCTCTAACATTAGTTTGCTCTGTTCTTTTATCTATTATATGTATTTATCATTATATATATATATATATATATATATATATATATATATATATATATATATATATATCTCACTGTAAAAAATGTACTGTAGAATTTACAGGATTTTACTGGCAAAAAAGTTGCCAATAAAATCCTGTAAAAATGATGTTAATTGCTGTAAAATGGATTACAGGAAATTACTGCAAAGCAAATTACAGTTAATTGCTGTACACTGTAAAAAAAAAAAAAAGTAGTAGTAAAAAAAAGAGCAGTGTTCATCATTTATGCTGCGGTGCCCAGGGAGCAGTTGGTGGTTCAGTGCTTTGCTCAAGGGTACCTCAGTCGTGTTATTGCCAGCCCGAGTTTCGAACCCACAACCCTAGGGTTAGGAGTCAAACTCTCTAACCACTAGGCCACAACTTTATATTATTCAAATCGTCTAAATAAATACAAGACCATAACACGGGTCAAATAACTTTTTTATTATTGAAAGTTTGTGTCCAAAGCACAGTTTATGTGAAATACAGTTGTTTGTAGTATTTTTTTTTACTGTGATAGAGTGGGACACTCTGAATGGGATAATACTGGTCTGGCAGTTTCCTTTGACAGGGCTCCGGTCAGAGAGAAGGGCACGGAGAAATTGTTCCAGCAAACTTTAATATTGTAGTTTGGGTACAATCATTGGTGTACAAATAGGTATATGTGTGGGTGTGTGTGGTCTGAAAGGGAAACAAAGAATAAAATAATAATCACAATGTACAAAAGTATAAAAACATGTACAAAGGTATACAGTAATATCCAATGCAATAATAAACATGGAATCAGAATTCTGAAATATAATAATTTGGTCAAATAACCTGAAAAGAGTCATAAACAACTAATATACAGGCATACGAAAGGTTAATGAGGCAACGTAGGAATACTAAATGGATTTGGTGGTCTTCGCTTCCCTCTAGTGGAAGGGGGCGCAACTGCACCCCATGCGCTCAGCACCTGAGGGGCGCATGGCCAGGGAGCGCTGAATTTCGCTCTAGGTGCGTCTGACAGCGACACAGAGGCTAAACACGATTTAGCAGTGGGACTACAGGGCATAAGAACTGAAATATAGCACTCGAGAATACAGCTTAAAGCTGAGATAATGTAAAGGAAACAATCTCCAGTCTAACAAGGCTTATGACATGTTCACGTGATACCTATTAACTAAAGAAATACACACGAAAGTATCAAACCATACATATAATATACTTAACATGAAAACAGGTGGAAGTATACAACATCTAAACAAGTCAGATGGCAATATTTGCATCTTAGTGCAAGATGAAACTTACTTTCGATTAGGTTACGCACACGCGAGCCACCATCCCACAGAATGCGGAGTCGGGAATGAGGATGTGATGCGCTCGGAAAGGATATGACATCATTATAGTTTCAAATTAAAATGACAGGAAATAAAAGACTTTCCGACATAGCCGCCCCCAAATTTAGCAATAAATTTGAATCCCAAAGAAAGTCTACTTAGTTGGCGTCATCTTCATCCTCCCAGGCTGACAGCCGCACAAGGCGCACGACTGGCCGTAGGTAGGTCTGTCCCTTGATCTTAACTTCAGCTGCCCTGACTCGTCCATCCGAACCGGAACAGGTCTTCACCACTCTCCCAATGGGCCACTGAGCTCTGGGTAGCTGCGAATCAACCACCATCACCACCTGGCCAGCAACCAGATTGTCAGTGTCCTTGTGCCACTTCGACCGCTTCTGTAGGTCCGGGAGATGGCGACGGATAAAGTTGGACCAGAAATGGTCCGCCAGGATCTGGCTGTGGCGCCATCTTCTTCTGCTGAGAAGGTCACTAGATGCATAGACAGCTTGTGGGAGTGATGCATCGCGGCGTCCCATCAACAGTAGATTTGGTGTGACGGGATCCGGATCCGCAGCATCAGAGGAGAGGTACCCAAGCGGTTTAGCATTGAGTATTCCTTCCACTTCAATCAGCACAGTTTGCAGCACTGGTTCAGCGACGGTGTGGTCCTGAAGGATGACTTGGAGAGCTGACTTAATCGACTTGATCTCTCGTTCCACGTTCCCCCAAAGTGTGGAGAGCCAGGAGGGTTGAAACGGAACTCGATTTGCTGTCTGGCCAGCTGTTCTTGAAGAGGAACTTCTAAAGCAGCAAAACTGGCTTGCAGCTCTGCAGCTCCACCTCGGAAGTTGGTTCCTCTGTCAGCCAGGATCTCAAATGGCTTTCCGCGGCGGGCGATGAAGCGGCGGAGGGACATCAGGAAAGCATCAGTGTCTATACTCTCCAGTAGGTCAAGATGTACACAGCTCGTCGTCATGCACTTGAAAATCAGACCCCACCGCTTTTCAGTACGCCGGCCCACCTTGACATTGTAGGGACCGAAACAATCGACTCCAGTCGACCAGAAAGGTGGCTTGTATAAGCGGAGTCTGGCAGGGGGTAAGTCTGCCATCCGAGGGACCACTGGAGTAGCGCGCCATTTCTGACATTCAACACAGGCGTGCTGATGATGCTTGATGGACTCTCTTCCCCGGAGGATCCAATATCTTCTCCTCATCTCGGCGAAAACCCGCTCGGGACCTGGATGTAGCAGTTCACTATCATATTTCTTAATGAGCAGCTTCGTGACATAAGATTTGGGATCGAGGATGATAGGATGCATCGCATCTGGGTCAAGATCTTCTGCTCTGCGTAGTCTACCTCCCACTCTCACCAGGCCCACAGCTTCATCATACTCTGGAGCAAGCATGAGCAGGCGACTCAGTCTCGAGATGGACTTACCAGCAGCAAGAGCTTCCACTTCTTCAGGGAAGGACTCACTCTGGGCTTGTCTGAGGACATGTAGCTCTGCTGTTTGGACATCAGCTGCTGTCATGGTGGGGCTGCTCTGGTCATCAGCCGCCCCGTGAAGGCTCTCATGGGTAGCCTTGAGAAGACTGTCCCATTTGTCTATATCAGACTGGAGTGTCGTGGTCGGAAAGCAAGTGGTGGCTCCACAGAAGAATGTTTTCCGAAGTTCTTCCTCGTCAGCTTCTTGGGCTTCTATTAACGGAAGCACTGGCCAGGAGTCTGGATGTTGTAGGAGGAATGGTGGACCTTGGCTCCACCGGTTCGGCTGGCTGAGTTCGAGCAGGGGTTTGCCGCGAGTAAGGTCATCGGCTGGATTGTCAGTGGTGCGGACATACCGCCAGGTCGAGTTTTCAGTGAGCTCTTGAATTTCTGCGACTCTAGTTCCTACAAAGACCTTGTAGCGACACGAGTCGGAATTGAGCCACGTTAAAACTGTCATCGCGTCAGTCCAGAGAGTGACTTGCTGGGAAGGGAGTGACAGTTCTGTCATAATGACTTTAGCCAGCTGGGCTCCGGCTAAAGCAGCACACAGTTCGAGGCGTGGCATGGATAGTTGTTTGCGAGGGCTCACTCGTGACCGAGCCATCACAAATGCAATGTGGACTTCACCTTGATTCTCTTGGGTGCGGAGGTAAGCAACGGCCCCGTAGGCTCTTTCAGAGGCGTCGCAGAAGATGTGTGCCTCTCGTCTGGGTGCCCCAGTGTCTGCTACTGATGGGACATAGCATCGGGGGATTTCCACTTGAGGAAGATGGATTAGTTCACTCTCCCATTGTGTCCAGATATCCAGCAGAGCCTCTGGTCTGATCAGTTCATCCCAGCCAACTCCCACTCTCCACAGGTCTTGAATCAGGATCTTCGCTCGTGTGGTGAATGGAATTAGGTATCCGAGGGGATCATATTGTGTTGCCATCACCTTGTAGACGTTCCTCAGAGTTGGCTGTGAATATTCTACTGGTCTGTGGCGGTACCCAAGGCGATCGGTAAGGCAGTTCCAGCGAAGGCCTAAGGCTGGCTCTTCGGGATCTTGTCGAGACTGAGAGAGCCACAACTCGGTGCTTGCTGCTTTCGCTTCCAATGGAAGATGCTCAACAACGGTGGGGATGTTACTGGCCCACTGCCTGATGTCAAAGCCTCCAGCTGAGAGCAGTTTACGCATCCGGTTGATAATGGTCTTGGCTTCATCAGCGTTCGTGACACTGGTCAAACAGTTGTCGACGTAGAAGGCAGTCTCCACAAGGTGTAGGATGTCCTCATAACCGCTGCTGTTATCCTTCACATGCCGCTGCAGGGCGTATGTGGCACAGCAGGGACTACAGGTCGTCCCGAATGGCAAAACCTGCCACTCATACACCGTTGGTTCATCCTCCCTCTTCATACCTCTCCAGAGAAAACGGAGAAGGGGCTTGTCTTCTGGTAGCAGGCGAACTTGATGAAACATCGCTTTGATGTCACCACTGATAGCCACACTGTGTTCTCGAAAACGAAGAAGTACACCGAGGAGAGTAGGACCTAAGGTCGGACCGGGCAACAGTTGACTGTTGAGACTTTGACCGTTGTGCTGGTAGGAACAGTTGTAAACAATCCTCGCCTTACCGTTGTGGTGGACAACGTGGTGCGGCAGATACCAGGACTCTGTGGAGCTGTCTACTGTGTCAGGAGGTAGAGGTTTGGCGTAGCCCAACTGTTCAAGTTTCTGTATTTCTTTACAGTAGGTGTTAGCTAGAGCAGTGTCTTTGGCTAGACGGCGTTCTGTGCTCCGTAGCTGTGGGAGCAATGTGTGCTTTGGAGCCCAGAGCGTGAGGCTCGCTTTGCGCCTCAGTAGTGGAGTAGCATACCTTGTTACTCCATCCACCTCTGCCTTGACTGTGCGCTGTTCCAGCAGTTCTAGGGCCTGCTGATCTTCTTTGGAGCGGATCACAGTCTTGGCTTTGGCATACGGGGTTATGTCAACTTCCCACAGTCGTTCAACGTGCCGTTGCAGCTCTGAGTTAGTAGACATGGTGAAGTAGCAGTGAGTGCGCTCACCAATGAGGTTAAGGTTGGCGGGGCCTTGCAATGTCCAACCAAGAGCAGTACGCACAGCTAAAGGACTCCCAGGAGGACCTGCTCGGACCGGTTGTTTGGGAAGCAGCAGATGTGGAAAGTCAGAGCCTATCAACAGAAGCGGCTGAACCTTGTCAACCTTCGGCAGGGGAAGACCTTGCAGGTGGGAGTATCTGCGCATGAGTGACTTGACAGGATAGCTATGCTCAGACAGACTCAGCTCACTAGCGGTGAAGGCATGAAAGATGTGGTATCTTTGTTTGGGAGAATGAGCTGGGGAGATGTCGAACGAGACAGCGGCTCCTTGTAGACGGATCACCTCATGGCGGACAGTACGTAAAGGCAAGCTTTCAGGCTCTTTAGCTAAATGGAGATGCTGGGCTGCTGAGGGAAGGATGAGGGTTCTCTCCGATCCATCGTCCAGAATAGCGAAACCTTCCAGAGTGTGCTCGGCATTGTACAGGCGCACCTTAACTAGCTTCAACATGACTCTCTGCGGACGACTAGGACGGTCAACGTATATGGTGTCAGGAGCAGCACTGACCATTAACACTTTCTTAGCCTCTTGGGAACACACTTCGTGGAGCACGGTCAGGTGTTGCTGTTTGCACACTTGACAAGGCTTCTTGAGAGTACATGCCTCAGGTTTATGGTTCCTGCCACACCTCCAACAGCCTCTGTCTTTGATCCAGGCGGAAATCTCTGATGGAGTGAGCATTTTGAATTTGGGGCATAAGCTGAGGTAATGTTCACGGGCGTCGCAGTACGGGCAGTAAGGCTTCACACTGGGTTTACCTTTGGGTGACTTTGTGCTGCGAGCAGGATCTGGAGGGGCTACCTTAGCTTGACTCTCAGTGCTGTAAAACACGTTGGATGAAGGACCCTGGGATTTCTTTTTGCCCTTAACTGGCTTAGGCTGGTCTTGGAACATCAGAGCTGCTCGAGATGAAATGCGCTTTGCTTGTGACTTTAACTGAAGCCAAACTGAGAAGTCTTCAAGCGTGTAGGTCTGATCTGTGCCGGTCCTCAGGATGCCTCGGTTTATGCTGTACTCCACAAACGCATCTCGATAGCTAGTAGGCAGTTTGCTTAGCAGCCTGTCGACGTGGGAGCCACATCGCAGTTCATAGCCATTCTCACCCTCGAGGGAGCGGAGCATGCCAACTAGACCTTGTACTGAGAGGGCAAAGTTGTCAAATGCCTCTGGATCTCCAGATCTTACGTGAGGTGAGTTTAAGATGGCACCCAGTTCACTCTGCACGAGCTGACGCGGTTGCCCATATTTATCTTGGAGAGCCTGGAGGGCCGAGGTGTATGGCTTTGGATGGTACATGTAAGCTTGGGCTAGCTTGTAGGCGCTTGGCAGTTTCAAGTGATCGAGGAGGACTTGATATTTAAACTGCTCTGTGAGGTGAGCATGTGTGTTGAGCAGAT
This sequence comes from Carassius auratus, assembly GCF_003368295.1. Classification (NCBI taxonomy): domain Eukaryota; kingdom Metazoa; phylum Chordata; class Actinopteri; order Cypriniformes; family Cyprinidae; genus Carassius; species Carassius auratus. Next base: position 148,308 of record NW_020526536.1, on the reverse strand, counting down.
TATCCAAAGCCATCTTAAGCAGGGCAAAGTCTGACTCTTTACCTGAGGTGAAGTGAGGTAGAGTAGGTCTAGGAAGGCCATAAGATGTGGCAACTAGGAGCTCCATGAGGTCTGTACCCGGCGTTGTCCTGTAATCTAAAGGCGCTGTGCCCTGTCGTGGAGAAGGTGGCATGGCGCTGTAAGGATAGGACAGCGTGTTAGCAGTTGATAGCACTGGCTGTAGAGGTGTACCAGGTGGAGGCACATATTGGACCTGGGCTTGACTATAGACCATGTGTGGCTGGCGAAGTGGGGCCATATACTGTCCTACTGACAGTGGCGGAGAACATGAGGTAACGGCACTCACGGCTGATCTGGGAGCCGACTGCGAAGTTGGGTTGATGATTGCTGGAGGAGGAATCATAGTAAGATACGTAGGCTGTGGCTGAGAGAGTACACTAGTAGTAGTATAAGCACTCACTCGTGGAGCGGGCAGGACTGATGTAAGACTGGTCGAGACAGGTGGACTTCTGACTATACTGGAGACTGGTGGCATTACATGCATAGATGGAGTAGAATGGAGCAGTCCATGTCCATCTTGTGAGTGGAGTAGGAGAGGCTGTACTTCTGATGAGGACCTTAGATTGTACTCACATTCACTGAGGGGCCTGGAGGAACGGGGACTCTCAATTCCTTCTTCCTTCAGGAAAGACGTGATAAGAGCTGCTTGCGCCAATTCCATCTCTTTCTCTTTCTGTCGCCGTCGCAACATCTGATGCCTGGTGATAGCCTCTTTACTCTTGTATGCCATCTCTGCTTTCTCCTCCAGTCGACGTCTCTGCCGTTCTTGTTCTCTGAGAAGTTCCTCCTTCTCATAGAGGGCGTCTCTGGCTTCTTTGTCTAGAAGAGTACACTGCTCATCCACTAGCGTCTGCTCCATGATCTGCCGCTGCACTTCTGCTAATTCCATCCGCTTGACCTGTTCCTCCAACATGGCACTTTGTAGCTCGGATAGCCCGTCTGCAATGGACCTCTTAGTTGATGAGGCAGCACTGGCTCGAGATCTTGGTCTGCTACGATGAGAAGATACCCAGGATCGACATGACTCTGCTCTCACAGATGGCAATGAAAGTGGATCAGGGATTGGGATGTCTTGAGCTGGGGCTGCTGCTCCGAGTTCCTCAGCTTCGGTGGAAGGGAGTACTGTGACTCTCGGTGTGTACCCAACTTCAAAGTTTGCAAGGGATGCTGGTAACTGTATCTCCCGCTGGGGGTCGAGAACGCACTGCTGGATCTGCAGATGCTTGTCCTGGCTCCATATTGTCTCCAGAAAGCTGTCAGCTCCGGCTCGAAGGACCATGTGATAGAGTGGGACACTCTGAATGGGATAATACTGGTCTGGCAGTTTCCTTTGACAGGGCTCCGGTCAGAGAGAAGGGCACGGAGAAATTGTTCCAGCAAACTTTAATATTGTAGTTTGGGTACAATCATTGGTGTACAAATAGGTATATGTGTGGGTGTGTGTGGTCTGAAAGGGAAACAAAGAATAAAATAATAATCACAATGTACAAAAGTATAAAAAACATGTACAAAGGTATACAGTAATATCCAATGCAATAATAAACATGGAATCAGAATTCTGAAATATAATAATTTGGTCAAATAACCTGAAAAGAGTCATAAACAACTAATATACAGGCATACGAAAGGTTAATGAGGCAACGTAGGAATACTAAATGGATTTGGTGGTCTTCGCTTCCCTCTAGTGGAAGGGGGCGCAACTGCACCCCATGCGCTCAGCACCTGAGGGGCGCATGGCCAGGGAGCGCTGAATTTCGCTCTAGGTGCGTCTGACAGCGACACAGAGGCTAAACACGATTTAGCAGTGGGACTACAGGGCATAAGAACTGAAATATAGCACTCGAGAATACAGCTTAAAGCTGAGATAATGTAAAGGAAACAATCTCCAGTCTAACAAGGCTTATGACATGTTCACGTGATACCTATTAACTAAAGAAATACACACGAAAGTATCAAACCATACATATAATATACTTAACATGAAAACAGGTGGAAGTATACAACATCTAAACAAGTCAGATGGCAATATTTGCATCTTAGTGCAAGATGAAACTTACTTTCGATTAGGTTACGCACACGCGAGCCACCATCCCACAGAATGCGGAGTCGGGAATGAGGATGTGATGCGCTCGGAAAGGATATGACATCATTATAGTTTCAAATTAAAATGACAGGAAATAAAAGACTTTCCGACATTTACAGTAACATTGAATTTAACTTGTAGTTTATTTTACAGCAATATTTGGTAATTTCACTAAAGTACAGTATTTACCTGGCAAAAAAGTTAATAAAAAAGGCCTGTAAATATATTTTACAGCATTTATTTGTAATTTCATTATATTACAGTATTTAACTGGCAACTAAAGTTACCAATAAAATCCTGTAAATACCCCTAAATACAATATGATGTTGTAATAATTGAACAACTGCTTTAAAGAATAATTTTAACAGTAAACTATAAAATATGTATATAAATGCATTATCATGAGCTCTATCTTAATACATTCACAAATGAATAAAATTAATAAAGTCAATGATGTTGCAAATAAGTATTTATTAAAACTGGCAGAAAGACATTGCAAAGCTTTTACTGGTAAAATACAAATGTCAGTCTTTCAACAGTAAAATCTTATCATCAAAATAACATAGCATCATAAATGACTACAAATACATGTTTAAAAAAAATAAGCCATACTCAGAGTAGAACATTAACTTTCTATAAAAATGAAGGTCAATCAACAGAATTTGTATAATTTTTGTAAAAAAAAATAATAATATTTTTTTAAAGAAAATTATTAAAATAAAATGCTGGAATCAACATTAAATCACAAATTCTGTTTTTTTAAGCTTATGTTCTATTAAATTAAGAATATTCCTGCAAAAGACAATTTAATAAATACATACTGAAAGTCCATCAACTTTCTGAGATGAGCACACACATGAGGGTTGTCCCTCTTCTGAGACTTTTCCACTTGTTTTGCCTCAATGTGTCCGTCTTGTATCCAGTGAGTGTTGTGATTCCAAGAAAACATCTGCACATAAAAACAAGCAAAAGCATCAGGATAAAGTTATGTATCAAAGGAAACTAGCTCAATAAAATAAATGTAAAAATGCCACATATACAATACAATCAGCATTTACCAATACTTAAAAGGTTACTCCACCCCAAAATGAAAATCTTGCCTTTAATCACTTACCTCCATGTCGTTCCAAACCCGTAAAAGCTTCGTTCGTCTTCAGAACACAATTTAAGATATTCTGGACGAAAACCGGGAGTTTATGTGTGCTGTTAAGCTTGTTTTGATGTTGAATGAAACGTTAATATAATCAGAATCAGTCTCGCGTGTTTCGATGCTTCCTCAGTCTTTTTTTTTCTTTTTTTTTTTAAAAATCAGGCTAACTTGTCCAGTTGGGGATATAAAGATGTCTTTCACTTATTATAGTAAGGCATCACGTCAATATGGGACAGTTGAACACATATAAACAAATGAACGCATATAAACAAATGAAATTTCACATATTTTGCTGATACAGATAGTAGTTACTATGACAATCGTTCGCATTGGGCTTTATGATAAAAGTTAGGTAAACACTACTTTAAATCCTCTCAATAAGAAAATGTAAATTCCAAAAATCGAAAATGTAACACTCTGAAGCCCCTTTCACACTGCCATTCCGGCAAATACACAGGTAAAGTGTTCCTCCAATTGTTCCCTGGTCGCTAGATTTTGCACTTTCACACTGCCAGTGATGACCCGGTATATGTGCGTGCTTTCACACACAACCCTTGAAGATCCCGTAACGACACGTGACATCAGCGCGTGACGTGTAATGTAAGAGTCGAAAACGCTAGGCACGTTATACTTTCACTGAAGCAAGCAAACGATCTCGGCGTCAGCGCGGAAAGTGAGGAACTAACTCATCTCTGCTTCATTACAGTTTACACATATGTTTTCGTCACGAACGTTGATCTTCCTTCAAAACAGCCGGTAAAAGAGTCGCACGATAACGCGCGTCATCACTTCGACACAGAATTAGATCTGGCTTTTGTTCACACAGCGCTCGTCCCGGGTCGAACCCCGCAATGTTACTAGGTCCCCGACCCGGGTTCAATTCGGTAATCAATTCCGGGACGTGGTTGCTTTTACACAGAAGGCCACCCGGCAATGTTCCGGGAATATTGCGGGTCCGACGTGCAGTGTGAAAGGGGCTTGAGTGTGGACACATATAAACACTGAAGCAGTGTTAAAAGTAACACTGAAGCAGAGTTGAAGTTAATGAGATAATTAAGAAGTTAATTGAGTTATGATTGACCAATATTAAAGACACCTGATGTTAACAAGCAGAATCACCAACCGAGAAAATCACAATTTGTGTATCACCATTATAGTGGTCAGTGTTTGCTTTAGTTGGGATCTTGACCCTTCATTTACTAACTTCAGATTTTGTGTGGCTGTGGTAACTGAGTCGTAACATACAGACAGACCAGAGCCAAGGCTATATTATGAACTTGATTGTGGTTTGGACTAATTGTCATGGAGTTACCTGAATGGCTGAGTTCGGGTTTCTTTACTGTGTACATAAATTAGGTGGATAAAAAAGTGATCCAGCATTTCTGGCATAATATGACATGTTTTTAAAAGTTAGTTCTACATAAAGAAAGAGTTCTTTAGTTTAGACACACAGACATCAAGAATCAGCGTGAGCATCACAACAAAGGTGACCATCAAAAAAGCATGTTGTAGCCAATAAAAACTCATCCATGGCTCCCCTCATGCATTGCGGCATGAATAAAGTTTTTTTAGTATCTAGTTTTGTGATGTTAAGAGTAGATCTGTTTATCTGAATATGCTGTTTGTCACCGTTGTGGAGATTCATATGCTGATTTTTGTTATCTGTGTGTGCCTAAAATTTAAACTCTTCAATAAAAAGAAATAAAAAAAATCAAAATCACAGTATCACAAGAGACGCTTACAATATGTATAGAAAATACAGACTCTTTTGTTGTGGAATCAAAGCTGTTACAATCAATAATGAGCGATAATAAGAGAAGAGCCTGTAAATGAGTACAGTGATTACATTAAAACATAATTATCACCACCCTATGATTTTTGCTCTTGGCTTGACACATAAATCTGAAAATTAAAAAGTTACAAGCCAAGATCCCAACTAAAGCAAACACTGACCACTATAATGGTGACACACAAATTGTAATTTTCTGGTTTGGTGATTCTGCTTGTTAACATCAGGTGTCTTCAATAATGGTCAATCATAACTCAATTAACGTCTTAATTATCTCATTAACTTCAACTCCGCTTCAGTGTTACTTTTAACACTGCTTCAGTGTTTATATGTATCCACAGTCAGAGTGTTAAATGAACACTGCGGATTTTGCTGTGTAACTATGCTATGATTGCAATTCCCAGTTTACTGCACAGAAGTTACCAAGGCCACTTGTCTAAATGTCAGGATAGGAGGCTATTGTGACATGCTATCACTTATACATTATAAGTATATACTCAAATAAATATAAAAATGATATATTTCTCAAGTATAATTAAGTGAACTTACCAGGAATTATGAATAAAGTCTCTAATCTTCAATCGTTCTCACGCTGCTCCAGTCGGCTGGATTTCAGATTTGAATGATGCGCGCGCAATCCCACAATGCCACACTACAGTTAGTGTGAGTTAGTGTAAAAAGCAGGAACTACAGTGACAACACCTGCTTCTTGTAAATGAATTACAGTTGAGGTGGAAATATACTGTTAACAACTGTAAAACCTTATTTGACCCATACAGCTGCATCTTGTAAAATGTTTATACAGTAAAATTCTGTAAAAAAACTTGCTGTAGAAACTACAGCTATTTTTTACAGTGCATATTTTACACACCTGCATTTAAATGCAGTTGCATTTTTTTTTTTTCATTAAATAATATGGAAGCAAGTAGGGCTGGGTGATAAATCGATTTTATCAATTAACTCGAATTTGTAATTTACATCGGTTTGTTTGAATGAAAATTGGTTTTCTTTTTAACATCCACCGACGCACCACTCAGGCTCCCGTAGTTCAGAGTGGCTCAAGAAAATATAATCACAGGTTCAGGCACAGGCTTGACATTTATCCTGCTTGAATTCGTTCTAAGAAATGCACATAACTTCATAAGTACCAAACTTTCGTCTGTGGATATTAAATATATTAAATATTTTAACTACAGTGTTTTTCTTTCATTTTCCCTGACTGAAGCCATCAAATCTAACACGTCAGTGAGGCAAAACTGACGTCTATTAGCGAAAAATGTGCTTTGATGCGCTTGTTTGACAACTTGTGGTTAAAGCGCCACTCAGCAGTCAAAGGCTGCAAATGCGCTTTATACCGCCGCCGGGTAAAAAGGGCCTTTTGAATGTCTACTTAGTGTATGTTATGTTATGACTCCACAGTAGACACAGGCTGAATGTTTTCAACAATGTTTCACCTGTATGAGAAAAATATACAGAGAATCACTTAAGACACTTTGCTGTAGACCCATTCCACATAAAAATATTCATTTAAACTGTATGTTAACGCGTAAGAGCTTGCTGCATGAATCCGGGACCCCATATAAGCATCAAGGGACCTCCCATAAGGCCCAAAAAATGACCCTGGGGGGGGTCCCGTGGTTTTTCATTAAAACTAAAATAGAAACAATATTTGACATAGCCTTATCTATTTTTTTATCAAAGTATTGCGCTGCCGCTCCCATAAAAAGCTACTTCAAATTAGATGTGTGTCTGTAAATACGATCAAGTGCGCCACACACTGTTTTCTGAAGGAAACTGCGGGCGCGACATCGCTGTGTGATTGGCTGAAAGAGTGATCCTTCCTCATTTTACCTCACGATGACGGTAAGATAATATTTCTTTGTTTTATGATTGTTTGGTACACCTAATTTACTGCTACTGAATAAGTGTTTATCTTAGAATTGGACAGTCACTTTTATTATAATGATTGTTAGTTGTAAATTAGCCATCTAACGTAATTCTGAAAACAAAAGCTAGCATTGCACCCATTCTGAATTAAACAAATAATTTTAAATCTAGTAACCTTAAGGCTGCGTGTTCACCAAAGCGTTTTTCCCCCGCAGCTAGCGTATTTTTTCAGTTGTTCTCAATGGGAGCGCCGCGTTTTTTTACAATAACTCGAGCGTGCCGAGCGCTGTGCATTTTTTTTCTCGCGCCGAGAGTTGAAGAATGTTCAAGAAGGGTCTGGCTGCAGATTTGCACTTGCACTCTCAGACACTTGCACTTTCGCTAGTGACATAACTTGCAGTCTTTATTTTTTTTAATTTTGTTCTATTTATTGATAATTGTTTGTTTGAATCTCTCAACATTTTACAACAGTAGCCAGGTGGCAGGTCTTTTTAGAAAAAAAAAGAAACTAAATTACAATGTGACTTGCAAATGCTAATTGCACTCTCCACTACCTGTGATGTCACTTGCAATCAACACAAATCGTGCATGTTGCCAATGGAGACAAGACGCTGTGGTGGTGATTAAACGATTAAAACGTTGATCTGAGAAAACCATACAAACATATTGGGTCCCACTTTATATTAGGTGGCCTTAACTACTATGTACTTACATAAAAAAATAAGTACAATGTACTTATTGTGTTCATATTGTATTGTAAAACACTTTTGCTGCTATTGAGGTGGGATAGGGGTAAGGTTAGGGAGAGGGTTGGAGGTATGGGTAAGTTTAAGGGTGGGTTAAGGTGTAAAGTATGGGTCAACAGTGTAATTATAAATGTAATTACAGAAATTAAATACAGATGTAATTACATGTAGTTATTTTTTAAATATAAGTACAATGTAAAAACATGTATGTACACAATAAGTACATTGTACTAAATTATTAATTAAAATGTAAGTACATAGTATTTAAGGCCACTTAATATAAAGTGGGTCCACATATTGAACCATACATGAAAGGTTACCTACCAGCTCTTTGTTTGGTGTTTTGTGATGTGTCATTCTTGAACAACGAATCTTTAATGTGACTAGGGAAGAACGAGTCGTCTCTATGGCGACATCACTTTTTTTTTTTACAGTGGATTCTAATCTTCAAAAATTACCTTGTTGTATGATTTATGTCTTTTGAGTTCACCCTTCAGATTAGACTATAGAACTGTAGTGTTACTTGTTTAGGATTCAAAATGTTATTTGCTTTTAATTTATGTCATTATGTCCTTTTTGAGCAAGCATCGTATACATATATTAGACCAATTTGTCAAGTCTGCCTAGGAAAAGCAATTATTATACCAGCAAACTCAAAATTGGATTAAAAATTAAACTAGGCTATAAATACTTGGATTATTATATTATATATTTTATTATATTATTATATAGCCTAGCCACTTCTTTAAATCGTGAAATTCAGTAGAGTCTATAGATTGATTGGCAATAAAATGAACCAATCACAAGACATCTTATGGGGGGGGGGGGCACCTGGGGTGGCCAATCGAATTTCAGGGGGGGCCGGTGCCCCCCCTGGCCACCAGGTCGACGCACCCCTGGTGTTCTGGCCACGGATTTGCCGGTCTTATCCTTTTCTTTTCTGTACGTTAGAGTACTAAATTAGTTTTAATCATTAAATCACCACCACAGCGTCTTGTCTCCATTGGTAACACGCACGATTTGTGTCGATTGCAAGTGTCACCAGTAAAGGAGAGTGCAAGTAGCGATTGCAAGTGACGTAATTTAGTTAATTTTTTCTTGTCTTCGCCACCTGGCTACGGTTATAAAATGTTGGGAAATTCAAAAGTAATAAAAAATCAACTAAATAAAAAAAAAAAAAGACTGCAAGTGATGTCACTAGCGGAAGTGCAAGTGTCTGAGAGTGCAAGTCTGAGAATGCAAGTGCAGGTCTGCAGCCAGACCCTCTTGACCGCCATTAAACCCGAAAGAAGAAGCCCAGCCTAGTGCAGTTTGTTGAAGCCTTTTGGGGTTCTGTGTAGTTATCTTCATTAATCTAAAGTACTGTTGACTAACTCTGTTATTTGATTGTTACCCTGCTTGGAAGCTGTAGGAAGGTGGCTGCCTTTTCCTTTTGTCCTGTACATGTTTTTCTTCTGGTTTGGGGATTATATAGGGAATGAGTGTATAATTTTGTTGCCGATTTTATTTGTTTGACAGGTTTAGAAAATCTAATCCCCAGAATAGACACACTTTTGTTTGTCATTTTGGCATTGTTCCCCCTCCTGAAGTTTTGCTTCCCTCTTAATTTTATATTTCTATGAGAATTGCTTACTCCCAGCATTAACCGAGCTGTTAATAAAACCTTTTTTAACAGCGACCTTGTTGTTGCTGCTATGCTGTGGCAGGGGCTCGGGTAAATGCTCTTCCCAAATCCTTAATATTGTTACGTTACCCTTTAAACACCTAGACCCATAAGACGTAACCACATATAAAACATTTTAAAGGTGTGCAATATGGGTGACACCTATTGTCAAGTTCTACTCTGGTTCAAGTTCCAAAGGACACATGGACGACTCAAATTTCCAGCTCAATCAGTTTATTTTTGGCTTTGTCAGTTGATTGGTCTGTTCATTAAATTAGGTTGTAAACCTTTAAAAACAGAGAACAAATGTTACCATTTCAATTAAACATTTTAATTAACATTTATAATGAATTTTAATTGTTTAAATTTTTAATAATATTTGAGTCAATTTAAAAGTCAATATCACATGTTACTTTAGAGACGGTCCCTAAATTTGCGAATATTGTTCATCCAACATTAAGTCAAACTTTGTCAATTTTTTTATCATCTTTCATCTTATTTTCTTTTATGATCATTTGCAATTCTCCGCAAACAAGAGGTTTGAGTGGTCGCGAGCGCAGATGGGGAATGTTGCGTCGGTTCAGTTTAGTAGCTTTGGATAAAATCGTATGATAAATGTCAATGTAGTAATTCAAATTTCCACCATACCAAAACAAGTGGTTAGCGTTATTTCAAAGCATCTCAGATTATTCTTATGTCATATTGTTATTGTACATAACTATGCATGTGATCCCTAAATAAATTGTGTTCTGTAGCTCCGCGATGATAGACTCCTGTATTCTGTTGTTTCAAATGTGCTGTACTTTAACACTGGGTTTTGTTATAGGCCTGAACTATAAATATTGGACTGAAACATGTCTATTAATATCTGTTCACATGAGCCTTGTTCCTTCTATGGTATACACGAAGGAACACTGTGCTCGAGTTACCCATCACGTGTTGGTGTAGTGCTGTGTACCACAGTTTGCAGAATACACACTGACCTGCTCTGACATCACTGTAGTGAGAGACTCAGAGAAAGAGAAACTAACTTGATCAACAGCAATATGAACACCTGAAACCATCGAACTCTTTAAACAACAGAATATTTAGTCATTCAGAGACCCTTGTGAACACATCTGATACTAGCAGGTAAGTGATAGAAATATAAGAGAGATTGTCCTGAACAGGTTTCTAATGGCTGTGGTCTGGTTTAGTAGGGTTTATGTCAGACTGGAATGAGTTTAACAGAAGCGGGTTTAAGTGTGTCAAATACTCAGATACTTTAGTTGTATACTGCACTGAAATGATATCAGAATTGTATTAACAGTATGTCATTAGATTGAACAAAGTTTGGTATGACCTACACACATACTGAACACAAACTTGCTTCATTGCAGTTGAAAATCACTTTTATATTACACAATAACTTATTATCATATAATATATTTAGTGGAAAGATTAATAAAATTTTTGTTAAGTAGATATACATGTTTGCTGGAAAATATAGAGTTTGTTAGAGCTCCCATATTGGCCTTTCTTCATTGGTTTTCCGTCCTTTTTTTGATTTTAAGATTTTAATCTTTGTTTTTAAATCATTGAATGGTCTGAATCTCTCAGACTTAATACAGCCTTATGCTCCGTCAAGGGGACTTAGGTCCACTGACCATTCATTGTTAGAAGTCCCTCATGTAAGGCTGAAGAGCAGTGACCGTGCATTTGCAGTGGTGGGCCCTAGACTCTGGAATAATTTTCCTTTACATGTTAGAAAGGCCCAAACACTTACTGTTTTTAAGTCTAGCTTAAAAACCTAATTTTATAGTATGGCGTTTAACACTGTGCGAGAGCTGCTATTTTTCTATTTTATACTTTTATATAATATTTCACTGTATGTGTATATGTATGTATATGTACTGTATATTTATTCATTTTAATTTGGTATTCTATTTGTCATATTGTCTTATTCATGCTTGTACAGCACTTTGGTAAACACACTGTTTTTAAAAAAAGTGCTTTATAAATACATTTTGACTTGACTTATTCAGATTGCTCAGTTTACGATTCTCTAATTTTTTTTAAAACGAATGATTGTGTTTTCATCACTATCAGTTCTCACATTTTAACCAGTTAAACTATCATTTTTCTTTAAAAGGCTTTAAGAGGAAAGAACAATGGCAGAATCTTCACTAACAGCAAGAAAAACCAGGAGACGGAGTATTGAACATGATCCTCCATGTAAGTCAATGACCCAGAAAAAACACTTTGACTTTGACTTTTCTTTTATAATATTGAATATGTACAGTTCAGGAATGTAAAGCAGATCTAATAATTTAACCTTAACAAGAATAATTCTTGTACATTTATTTATGTATTTATTTAGGTAGTGGTTATGTAATGAGCTTCAGATTTAGGTTCTGATCAGTTTGTCTGGGTTCATTTTACATTAATAACCAGCTGACTGTACATGATCTCTGTATATCTGAGTTTCTTCAGCACTTTTTGTCTCTAAATACTCTTTACATTCAACCAGCTTCATAAGGTGCATCATGGGATTCTTCATAAACAGTATTGAAGGAGTTCACACTAATCCTAAATAATGCCTCTTTCTAGCAATGTCATCCTCCATGAGTTCACTGTCTGAGGAGATTCAGTGCTCTGTATGTCTGGATGTGTTCACTGATCCAGTCTCGACTCCATGTGGACACAACTTCTGCAAGATCTGTCTGAATAAGTGCTGGGACAACAGCCAGACCTGCAGCTGTCCATACTGTAAAGAAACATTCAAGCAAAGACCTGATCTCAAGATTAATACCACACTCCGAGAGCTCGTAGATCACTGTAAGAAGAAAAGTCCTGAGAAAACAACTGAAGTTCTGTGTGACTTCTGTGAGGAAAGAAAGCTGAAAGCGCTGAAGTCGTGTCTGGTGTGTCAGAGCTCTTACTGTGAAACTCACCTGGAGCCTCATTTGAGAGTGACACGTTTGAAGAAACACAAACTGATGGATCCTGTGAGTAATCTGGAGGACTATATATGTCAGAAACACGAGAGACCTCTGGATCTGTTCTGTAAAGATGATCAAACATGTGTGTGTTAAGTCTTCGCAGAGACCGACCACATTGTAAAAAAAAAAAAAGTTAGTTCAACTCAAAGGCAACCGACTGCACAGAATTTTTGAGTTGAAGATATCAACTTCATTTTTTACGTTCTGAAGAACTACAATTATTAAGTTGTATCAGCTAAGTTTATCAAGTTCTGACAACTTTTTTTTTTAAATTCAAGTTACTGGAACTCTGGAAGTCTTTTAAAGCTTACTATTTTGAGTTCAGATTACCAGATATTTTACTAACAGAAAAATTCTTGTCACAGCAGCTGAAACAACAATTACTGTCATTGAGGTAATTATTTTTTTTCTGTTCCCTTTCGAAGGGAAATTCGACAATACGTCATCGACATTATGGGGAACGCCTCAGGTGTGACAGGTGTCTGAAATCAAATATAAACTCACAGCAATCATGCTGACCGGCGACAGCCGTGAATCATCAGCTTGAATGATGAGCGTGCGACTTGGATATATAAAAAGGGCGCCTTGAAACCATGACAATATCCTTTTTGTCTTCAGGGACTGTTTTGTCTGATTTAAAAGTCTGCTTACTGCGAAAATGAAACACACATCTAAGGCAAGTCCTAAAAATTTTGTGAAATGACTGACCCGTGCCCAAGATATTTGTCACTGAGTGACACTCACGAGATGTGTGTGTACTGTTTGGGTGAAGAGCACGCACAGGACACTCTTGAGGGAGTAATTTCGCTGATGTTGAGGGGATCGGGGAGTATGGTTATGTGTCGATGCCGCCCATTGACGAGACGTTTGCGAACTATCTCGTATCTGGGTGGGTGTCGACACTAAAAGCTCTGACTCTGCCATCCAAGCCCCTTAAAACCACGGCTCGCTTGAATGGCAGAGCGTACACGGCAGCAGGTCAGGCTGGTGCTGCCCTTCATACCATGGCAGTGCTCCAAACCTACCAAGCTGACCTGCTGCAGGATCTCGACCAGGGGGCAGGGCTGTCCCCTGAGGCGGTCGCTGAGTTGCGCCAGACCACAGATTTGTCTCTCCGGGCCACTAAACAGGCTGCTGCCGTGATCGGCTGATCGATGGTGGCGATGGTGGCCACGGAGAGGCATCTGTGGCTCAACTTGGCTGATATCGGGGAGAAAGAAAAATCCCTTCTCCTTGATTCACCAGTTTCGCCTGCTAAACATTTTGGCACCTCGGTTGAGGCGGTGGTTGGAAAGTTTAGGGAGGCGAAGGCGCGCTCAGCCACATTTAAGACCTGTATACCGCTGATATCCGGGCCCCAGCCCAGGCAGGCGGGAGGACCTGGTCCGTTTTGGTCTGAGGACTGTAGACAGGACCAGAGGTCTAGTGTCGCCTCTCGTGCGTCCCCTCCATGGAGGAGTAGGACGCAGAGGAGGCAAGCCTCCCGCAAGAAGAGGGACTTAAGTGAGGTCATTCAGCACAAGCGCAGCAACGCTCAGCGGAAGTAGTGTTTGATCTCCCTGGAGGGCCTTTTCTACCAGCCCTCTCCCTCTTCTTGACTCCCCAGGCATTTACGTTACACCAGCCCTGGGGATGGGCCTTATGATGAGAACTATGTTCTGATGGCCCGCCGTAGCAACTGGTTGATGTGAGCGCCTCTTTTAGGCATGTAAAAGTGGTGGACCCCAGATTCATTGAGAACTCTCTGGCGAGTCTTCACTCCGCACGCCGCAGGTGAACTTTTTGGTCTTTAAAATTCTGTGTGTACAACTAACACTGATGTGTATTTCTCTACAGACCTTGTTCCCTGTATAGACCTAGGGGGTCATTCTTAGAGGATCAATTAAAGTATTGGACTTTAGGGCCCTGAAGCCTCCCCCAGTTGGTGGCTAGAACGAATTAGGGAGAAGCTAAAGAAAATTTGGCTTCCGTGCTGAGTAAGTGATGGCCTTCCTGTCATAACATTTTATATGCGTGGTGGGCCACCGCTCATTTCTGTTTAGCCTCAGGGCTATTAGCCACCCAGGGGTATAGTAGTTGGTCTTCCTTAAAAAAGAAAAAAGGAGAGCTTTTTTGCTTTAGGTTTAGACTGACGCTGCCGCTTCAGATAGATCTTCAGATAGATGTCCTGCCTATCGGTTTGTGACATTGGTATCCTGAGTACTCGCTCCCTGAGCTCTGTAAGGTTTCAGTAGGTTGAGTGTTTCACAGCCTCACAATCAAGTAGGCTGTGGCTCCTCTGAGCCCTCAGGTAGATTTATGCTTGTAGGTCGGCCCTCACCCGGGCCGCCTCTGTAGCTGGCCTAGGCTATGCTAGGGATATTGGAGGCGTGTTGCTAAGTATAGCTGCCACATTCATTATGTGTTAGGCTTCCTCCCCTAGATTTCAGCCTCCTCCTTTAAATGGGAGTTGTTGGCCAAGGCCCGCCGCTTTCTCTGCATTAAGGGGTGACAGAGTAATGCAGGGTTGTAGCTGAGGTAGGATCAGTCTGGCAGGGTTAGGCAATCTTTCGCTCTGTGAAGTGACATATCTGCCGAACAGATATGTTTGGGCCTCTAGAGCTGGCTCCACTCAGCCCGTTGACCTAATCGCTCGACCGATGGGTTGAAGTGGGTTGGCTTGCCTCCCTGAAAGTAAGCTCCTTCATGTCATGGTTTTTCATACTTTGAGTTTCCACTTAGGGTGGTTTTCTGGTAACAGGTAGTAGGCCTCTCTAGGCCTCTCTGTAAGTGAACTCCCATGCACTGTGTTTATCCGGTAGTATGCCTCACTAGGCCTCCCTGAAGTTGAGCCCCCTCCAGGTCTCTCTGTAAGCGAGCTCCCATGTTTTGTGGTTGTCAGGTAGTAGGCCGCACCAGGCCTCCCTGGAGTTGAGTTCCAAATTAATTTCAGTTTCCACTTAAGGTGGTTATCTGGTAACAGGTAGTAGGTCTCTCTTTAGGTGAACTCCCACATATTGTGGTTATCAGGTAGTAGGCTTCACCAGGCCTCTCTGAAGGTGAGCTCCCACATACTGTGGTTGTCAGGTAGTAGGCCTCTCCAGGTCTCCCTGGGAGTAGTTTCACAGTGTTGCTGGGTTTTGTAAGCTAGTGGCCGCTTACTTTCAGTTTAGCAGTCCTTATCAGGCAGCTACCGAAGGTGAGCTTGCGCCCTGGCTCGGCTCAAGTTTTTATTCTCTGCTACGGGTTCCCTCCTGGACCCTCTTTATCCTGCTACAGCCTGGTTGCTTACCAGGGAGATCTTATGCTCCCCTCACTGAGGGTCAATATGAGTATGTGGTCTCCTGAGTCTGGTCAGTCGGTCATAGGCCTCTCATGAGGCCTCCCAGTTAGATCAGTCCTTAGGCCCTCACAGGCCTCCTCAGTGTTTTGAAACACAAACACTGGGTAGATCCGTGGATCGAGTAGAGAAACTCCCCTCGCTGGCAAGGGTTGTAAAGCACTATGCTGAGTCATACTCTCCAGGATATCCCGTCTCTGAGATCCGGGCCGAGTGGTTCACTGCCTGCTCCGCAGTTCCTCAGGTTGGATGCCTTCCTAAAGGCAAGTGTCCAGAGGCTCTGTCTTCGGACAGACAGGAAGTGGCTAGTCTGTAGTGTCTTATGTAGTGACACCAGGTCAGGCCTGCCTGGTGGCATTTCAGGTGGCACGTTCCCCTGAATAGTGACTGGCTGGGGTTCCCTCGGGTTCCCTAGCCACATTCCCTAGAAGGGACCCCTTCTAAGAAGTTGAAGTTGTGGTCCTAGGCCCTTGAGCAGGCCCAGGTAGACCTTTCACTAAACTATGTTTATGGAGGTTTTCTGTGGTGTCATATAGCTTGGGCTATGACCGTAGGGAGTGCTGTCACTGACAGCCCAGTGTGACCTGAGGGTGAGTGGTTCTAGCGTTCATTGAATTACTGGTTCTGACAGTTGTCACTGCCATTGGGCATGCACTCCCTTTAGTATGGCCGTGTGGGTATTTCGTTCCCCATAACGTTGATGACGTATTGTCGAAGTTCCCTTCAAAAGGGAACGTCTCAGGTTACAAATATAACCTTTGTTCCTTGAGAACAGGGAACGAGACAATACGTCTCCCAGCAATGCCTCGGGGTCTGCCTGCCAAACAGTCCCTTCAGACGAAAGGATATTGTCATGGTTTCAAGGCGCCCTTTTTATATATCCAGGTCGCATGCTCATCATTCAAGCTGATGATTAACGGCTGTCGCCGGTCAGCATGATTGCTGTGAGTTGATATTTGATTTCAGACACCTGTCACACCTGAGGCGTTCCCCATAACGTCGATGACGTATTGTATTGTTCCCTGTTCTCAAGGAACAAAGGTTACATTTGTAACCTGAGACGTTTTCTGAAAACATAAAAAAAAAAAGTTTAAAAAGTCACCACATTATAAAAATGTATGTTTGTATTAAAATGATAAAGGTGAAAAGCTATGATAATCCAATAAGCAGACAACAGTTTCTTTGTTTGTGAGACAACTTACAAAACTACTATATCAAGAAAATAGACATAAGCTGTTTCACATACTCTAGGCCTCAATACTAGACACACAAACCTCAAGAACGGTGACAACCAACACGTGTTAAAAAGATGAGCTCTTTACATCACAGTACAACAAATAACTAACAACAATGATAAAACAATAATGAAAAAGTTGAAATTAAGTCAGTGAACAGCAAAACAATAATGCTATAACAGTAACTGCATAATTTATTCACGCTGCAATGCATGCTGGGAACTCACAAAGCCTTAACATTTCAACAATATGAAATTATTTGTTCAGACAACTGTGTTTGACTATTTGGGGCAACATTTGGGGTAATTTTACCGCACTGAAAATGATTTTTGTGTAGTTTCAAGAAAATTGATTTTTTTTGGTATTTGGGACTCAAAAGTTTTTTTACAGTGTTGTTGAGACCTTACAAATAATGCAATATTGCCAAAGATGACCAACAAACAGTTGTATAGTGCCTAATTATTAATTCAGAAATGTGTAAATCCCCATCTGAAAAAGCCGAATTATATGAACTTTCTTAATTATCTGAACTAGAATTAGAAGAAATGTTTCTCTTCGACAAAGACATCTAGGAAAGTTACTGCTGACATCGTGAAAAGATGGCTTTCAAACTTTCGAAGGGAGCTCCTGGGAAAATCCTTGGAAACCCCGTCGCAGCTGGTTGCCATGACAAATTTCAAATGAGCATGCGCAGATAAGCTGACCTCACTCTAACTGGGTGTCAACTACTTCAAAATAAAATCAACTCAATTAATAAAATAAGATGAACTTTTGAACTCATCTGTTGTAAGCCACTGAGTTCAAGTGGCTTACAACCGATAGTTCAAGTTCCAACTAGCAATTTTATTGTCAGTGAATGCGAAAATCTTAGTAAGGTGAACAATTTTGAGTTGTTGTTTTTACAGTGCACAAGAACCACAACACTGTTCGTATAGAAGAGGAGAGTCAAGAGAAGAAGGTAGACGTTATTATTCTTTTAAAGGACTGATATCATGAGGAATCAGATTTTATTTCATGTTGTGAAATAAAAGTTCATGCTTAAAACATATTGTGAGTTTAATCAAAAAAATGATAAATGTGTCTGTGTTGTTCTCTCTATAGACTGAACTGATGAAGACACAGAAAGACGTGCAGCTGATGATCCAGAACAGAATCAAGAAGATTCAAGACATCAAACACTCAGCAGAAGTCAGAAAAGTCAGTTTAAAATAATAGAATAAAATTAATGTAAATATTATTGAACAAACTTCAAAGATTAGAGACATTGAAAAGACATAACTATAACAAAATAAACAAACAATCAAACGAATGACAGATGACTATCAC
Organism: Carassius auratus; assembly: GCF_003368295.1. Classification (NCBI taxonomy): domain Eukaryota; kingdom Metazoa; phylum Chordata; class Actinopteri; order Cypriniformes; family Cyprinidae; genus Carassius; species Carassius auratus. Next base: position 130,069 of record NW_020526536.1, on the reverse strand, counting down.
AATAAAATATACAGCAACAGCCAATAAAACAAGAACTAAAATGTCCAGGGCTTGTTCTACTTCATTTGAGGGATTCTGAAAACACATGTAGCCCATGTATGTGAACAAAAATCTATGAGCAATAGTTACACAGATTCTTCTGTTAGCAAACACTGCTAATAATTTGTTGACTGTCCTGGTTGAGCAGAGAAACACAGAGAAGGAGAAAGCAGTCCGTGTGGAGCTCTTCACTGATCTCATCCGCTCCATTGAGAGACATCAGACTGAACTGCTGGAGATGATGGAGGAGCAGCAGAAAGCAGCAGAGAAACAGGAGCAAGAGCTGATTGAAGAGCTGGAGCAGGAGATCACTGAGCTAAAGATGAGAAACACTGAGCTGGAGCAGCTCTCACACACTGAAGATCACCTCCACCTCCTACAGGTCAGTCAACATGATCTCTCTGATCAATCATAATGCAGGATATGACATGCTGAAGGATTTCTCCTCTCTCCTGCTGTAGATTCACTCATCCCTGTGCAGCTCTAGAAACACCAGGAACTGGCCTGAGATCAGTATGAAGACTCATGAGACTCTGGAGACTCTGAGGAGAGCCCTGACTCAACTGAAGGAAACTATAGATGAGAAACTCACACTAACTGGTACATCAATACACACTGATCAGATAGAAACATGATAGTGTACTCTGTTCTTTAATTATAAGCTTCAGATCTGATTGTTTTCTTGTCATGTGTCTCTACAGAGCTGAAGTGGATGCAGCAGTATGCAGGTACAGTGTGCTGTCTGCACTACACTAGTTTACATTCATACACTCACTGCTTCATTACTGCACTACAATCTGATTAAATACTGGGTTAACTAAAAACATCAGCATCACAGAATATCTGTATTCTCTGTTTTCTCAGTGGATGTGACTCTGGATCCTGATACAGCTCATCCATATCTCATTCTGTCTGATGATGGAAAACAAGTGAGATGTGGAGACATTAGACAGAAACTCCCAGACAAACCAGAGAGATTTGATTACTGTGTAAATGTCTTGGGAAAGGAGGGATTCTCCTCAGGGAGATTTTATTTTGAGGTGCAGGTGAAGGGAAAGACTGACTGGACTTTAGGAGTGTCCAGAGAATCCATTAACAGGAAGGGACAGATCACACTGAGTCCCAGTGATGGATACTGGACTGTGATTCTGAGGAATGGAGATGAATATAAAGCCTGTGCTAGTCCTTCTGTCTCTCTGTCTCTGAGAGTAAAGCCGCAGCGGGTCGGTGTGTTTGTGGATTATGAGGAGGGTCTGGTCTCCTTTTATGATGTGGAGTCCAGCTCTCATATCTACTCTTTCACTGCTCAGTCTTTCACTGAAAAACTCTATTCATATTTTAGCCCATACTTAAACTATGGAGGTAAAAACTCAAGCCCATTGATCCTCACACCTGTCCGTTATAATAAATGAATTTACTCAATTATCAAATACAAGATTCAAATAATGAATTTTATAATTAAAATCTGAAAACCTTATGTGCTATTTCTATCATTTGCTTTTCATTTTTTAAATCTAAATGATCATATCACATATTTTTTATGTAAATATATAATACTTGTTTATTAAATGAATTTTTGTTTTAACTTTTCATAAATATTGCTGTAATTTTTCTACATGATAAAGTGAAATTGCCAAAAACAAAACAAAACTATGATAATGTCTGTAGAACTGAGATGCGCTGTGATCTTTGTTATAAGGAGTGAGACAGCAGAACACAATGCACAATAAATATCACATAACATCACAAACGTAGGTCATAAAACATTTATTATTAATATTTAACATATTCTTTGCCAATGTTAGAATTCTTTTTAATATGCCAATAAAACGTACGACAGATTTTCTCCAGGTCTTCAATCACTTCATTAAAATTATGCAATATGACTAATGTTAACAATGTATTTTACACAATTTTGGGCTTCTTTTTTTAAGTCGTGTTAAAAAAAATTGATCGGTCGTGGTTTTTGGGGTTATTTAAAAAAATATGGTTGCTTGTTAGGGAAACCTTATAATCAACTTCATTTCTTTACATTTCTGGTCGCTGTTTTTCTCTATATATTGTTATACGGAAGGCTATATACTGAAAGGTATCATCAGTTGTGAGTATCGTGTTGCTCTCTCTGTGTTCACTGGGGCTCAGTACACACCAGATTCATTTCTCTGTTCATCTGTCCCTTTCTTGAAATCTATTATTGAATTTATACACCTCTGCACATGTGCTGTGAATTGAGCTTATTCTGAAATAATGCATTCTCATGTCTTCACTCCTGACATTTAGAAATCTCTTCATTTGTGGAAAAAGGTATATAAATAATGTTGATTATTATTTATTCAAGTTTTATGTAAACTAATATAAAAATGCCCAAATTGTTCTTTTAAAATACAAACCAGATTCCAAAAAAGTTCGGACACTGTACAAATTGTGAATAAAAACAGAATCCAATGATGTAGAAGTTTCATATTTCAATATTTTATTCAGAACATAGATGACATATCAGATTTTGGCAGGATGGGCTACTTCCCCTGCCTAATTTCATGATTTGAGGTTTAGCCAATGAACCGGGACCATCGCTATATAAGAGCACGGGGTGCAAGTTGCAGGTGTGTGTAATTTTCCGGGGCCGTGATGTCATTGACGCGCCTTGCTGCTTGTGTTGACTGGTATTGTTAGACATTGAGACCGTTGAAGCTTAACCACTGACTGTGCTGTTTACTGGTGTGTTGCGGAAAGGAGAATAGGGCTTGGGGCGTCGTGACGTCATTACTTGGCGTGGCCGCCACGTTGATAACCTCCTTTACTGCTACTCTGACTACTGTGCAGTGTTTAGACATACTCCATCTCATCTGTGTGTCTTAATTTGATTAATTAAAAATCTATTTCAACCATGGTAAACCATTGCTGTATTGTGGGGTGTAATAGCGCAACACATAATCGCCATGGGGAAAATAAAATGAGAATGGATTAACTTTACACCGCTTTCCTGCTTGGAGGCGCGACCAAGGAGACCATAACATCTGAATATTAATTTATATAACTTAAGTCAACATTGAAAATAAGGGAAATTTCTCGAGTTACTCATCCAAAATACGGGAAATTTCAAGATTCATCTTTTTGTTGCTATCCCTCTGCTGACAGCAAAAATTCGTACTACAAAACTTTAACTAATGTTAAGCGATTTGTGAAGCTAGGTCTAACGTGACTTTAGTTACATATTGGCGTGAAATCGTGCTCTCACAACAAACACGCTATCTTAAAAAGCCCAACATCACGCTAAGGTTGCTTTCAAGTAAGCAAAACGATGCTTTGAAAACATCTGTTTCACTAGAAGGGCAAGGAGTAGCAACAGCACAACAGCACAGAGACTTGACAGGTCTGATTGAAGGGCTAATGCAATATTTTACAGGAAAATACTAAAACGGGAAGACAGCGGGAAAAGAGCTCAAATACGTGAGAACCCCGGAAAAACGGAAGGGTTGACAGCTACTAACTACACTTTTGAAACACATTGTTAAAAGTCCATGTGTGAATGGTTGTTAGCACTAACGGTTACTAAACTAGCAGCTAGGTAGAGCGCAGCTTACCAGATTACTGTATACTGTTTGCCGCTGTTCCGATTCTATGATATGCAGGTCCTGAAAACATCCATTTGTGAATTGTAAATGAGACTTCAATGACTTGTAGCTTCGGAACTATTCTGAAGTGTAGGCGGTCACAAAACAAACAAGGTAGCCGAAGATATCTGTAATGCAAAAGTGCGGCAGCAAGTCTCCGTCGGTACTCCACTATTTGTTGGCAATTTCATATGGATCCAAACCGTTAATAGTGCCGATTTTGTCACATACCGGTCCCTGGCATCCCTATTTAGCGTATCCCTATAAATCCCACAACCTTTTCGCGATTTTAAAATCTTTTTTCTTTCTTCCAACTCTGCTTTCCTCGTTCAACTTGCTGTATGTTTACATTCGCAAGGCTATCAACATGGCCGCCACATCCCAGAATGCAACTCGGCGCCCAAGCCCTATTGAATGTGGACGGTTGAGCCGGTAAGGAAAGCATGTATGTACGATGTTTGTGTAATGAGGTTGCTTTAACTCAGCGGGTACTAATTTGTATGCTTTACAATAGTTTAAAGTCTATTTGCACTCTCCGCTGGCGAGATTATCTGGGATATCTGACTGTATGTGTTGCTAGAATTCAGGATATTAATCTCAGTGCAACGTTCAATCATGAGTATACTTCATCGAGCCAGAAGTCAGGAGAGAATGAATGGCAATGTAACATTTTCTGTTTGGTTTTTATGCGAGTGATAACCGCAATATCGGCATTCTGATCAAGTGCGATGCTATGTGCCTCCTCAAAGTTGCTGTTCTGTTTCTATTGGGTTATTCCGTGTTTAGCACGGGACTGATAGGTATGGAATGATATTCCGGACATTATTAAAAGGAATTGCACATTATATTTGCAATTGCATTTTCAATTTGTGGAAGCATAAAATGTGACATAATCCAAATGCAAATCGCGCATTACCGTTGTTTTAATTAAATAATAATTATTTATTACCGTCGACTGTGAGTGACATCGCTTCCCAATGCAAACACGCCCAATAAAATGGCCTCACCCCTGTCATTTGATTGACAGGTTTCTGTGTAGACGTTGGAAATTCAAATACAAAAGGAATTGCGATTCCATTTGAGTTTTGCCAGTTTACACACACAGTGCAGAGAGAGTGAAAAGGCAAATGTGGTAATTAATAATGCTATTTAAATATGACAGGCTCATAGCTCGTAAGATATGGGAAACACCATTGCAAACGGACTTTGCATTTCCATTTTAAATTTGGCAGACACTGTGCGTTCGCTTAAACGAAAATGCAAACGGTAATACGCGATTTGCATTTGCGTTTGAATTATGTCACATTTTATGCGTCCACAAATTGAAAACGCAATTGCAAATACAATTTGCAATTCCTTTTGAATAAAGTCCGGAATATAATTCCATAGATAGGCTTCCAATGAGTTTCATGTTTTTAAGTGAACTTTTTTTGCTTCTCAAGCTCTGTGTGAAAGCGCGTCCTACTGATATGTTTTAAGTTTCTTTTTGGTTTATTTCTTTAATTGGTTTCAAATGGTTTGGTATTTCTGACTTTGTATTTTTGTCTCAATTCATTATTGTGATTTGATTATATTGACTTCATCTTACCATTATTATGGTTGAGCTATACTGCCAAAATTGTACTATTTGATTATAGTGGTTTATGAAGTTAGAGTTTGTTTATGCTTTGTGTTTTCTTGTTAAATAGGGTTTTGATTCATGTAGACTCGGGCTGGACCGGATAGTTGGTTCTCGCCTGGAACTACAGTTAATTAGGATTTTGTATTGCCAAATTGTTTTACTTTTGCATACCTCTAAATGTCCATTGCTCTCTTGTTGTTGGCAGGATCTGGGTACCCGGGGCAGATGAGTGACTTTCTTTGGGTGGTGGCCTCCTTCACCGTGTGTTGTGGTTTTCACTGACATTAGTCGGTGTGTGTGTGTGTGTGTGTGTGTGTACAGTGATTTGAGTGATTTTCATTATTTAATGGTTATCTTCTATTTGTGACTGTCCCTGTTGGTAAGCTCCCATTCCCTTGCCAGTAATGATTTAACAGACGGCCACACACATCTCATTTGAGAAGTTAATGTTATTTTTGTAAATTACCTATGCTTCTTCTTAACTGCCAATAAAATATTTTTGTATGATTACGCTTGTCCCTGACTAAACTGGCGAATAGAACCTCTGTGTGCCTTTAGAGGGTGCTTTAAATTCCTTGGGTGAAATTCCCAAAGTGGCGTGGTCGGAAAGCGATATCAACTTGAGTGCGGAGCACGTGTAATTAATGTTCCGCTTCATCCTATAGTCCCTGCTCTGCCACAATATGTTTAAACTGAGAAAATGTATAATTTTAATGGAAAAATAAGTTGATTTTAAATTTTGTGGCATCAACACATGTCAAAGTTGGGACAAGCCATGCTTACCACTGTGTGGGATCCCCTCTTCTTGTAACAGTCTGCAAACTTCTGGGGACTGAGGAGACAAGTTGCTCAAGTTTAGTGTAACGCATATGCAGGTCATCGATTCATGGGTTAAATTCAGGCATATAACATGAAACCTCTTTACACTAAATGCCTGGCCTGGCGCCAGCCTGGCTGGACTTTAAATTATTTACGATACCCGTGCGAGCCTCAAAGGAGACACTAAACCCCCAACATTCCACACACACAAAAAGAAACCTTTCTTAAAGTTCCTTACTTTCGTCATTTTATTATTAATATGTATTTTGAATGTTTGGGTATTGCATAAAAATGGTTAATCCTGGGTAAATGGTTAAAGTTGCTGACTTATAAATTGGAAATGTGTCTCCTAATTTTAAGGTTCTCAAATAGTCATGTTGCTGTAACCCCCCTCCTGACCAGGTCGTAAAACTTTATGACCCCACTGGGCAACAGGACAGGAAAGAAGCCAAGTCACTGGCATCTTTTTCTCAATGTATCCTAAACTATTACTTTTTCAAATGTGGTCTCAATGTATCAAGTATTGCTTTTTGGTGCATTAGAGATTCCCCATATAAATTGGAGAATCTGCAGTTTTAATCGTGTGCTAATCAAACGTTAAATGTGTGTAATTCTGCATTTGAATGTAACTTCGTGTTTCTATCAGTTATATATGTACTGTTTGGTGTTTTTGGATTGTCATGTTGTGACCCAACTATTCCCCTGTGTAAAATGTGTGTACAATCTATTAATCTTGAATTACGAACTTGCTAGAATATCACTGATGAAATCTGACAAGCCCTAAATCATTAGGGTGGGTGTTTCTACAGAGACAAAGGAACTTTTCCCCGCTTCAGATCGCGGACGTTCATTGGTTGTTCACGCGAACAGAGGCGTGAACCATCTCAAGCCATAAGAGCCGACCGATCAAGGTCCGCCCTCTTCTCTCTTCTTTCTCTCTTCCTTCACACACGCTGCTAACCGGCTGCGACCCTCGTCGCTCCCGCGAGTCCGCGCTCATATCGCCGTCCCCCTCAGCACAGGAGCTGAAAGGAGCCATTCTCATGGCTCCTTCGGAAGCTTTCGTTTTCGTTGTTTTGTTTTCTTTTCTTTACTAAGTTTATTCGCCTCTCCACACGAGGAAGAATAATTCTGAAACACTGCCTTGTTAAACCTTTCAAATACCGCGCGATCCCGCAGCAGCCCGGAAGATGAACGAACACCCCTTTTCACAAAGGACCACGTTGCTCCACGCTCACGCCAAGCTCCACGCTGCTCCAGCGCGCGCCGATCTCCAGCACACGCACGCTGGTTTCAAAAGATCAAGCGTCACACTGGGCCATGCAAGTATCTTTCTCTATGGAGATTTAAATGCTGCTTAAAGTGTTTCTATGATTTGAGTCGTGTTGGCTGCTAAGGGTTACTGTCTATGATTTTCATACCTGAGCTCATTCTGTGATCTCTCCCTCTTTCTCTCTCTCTCTCTCTCTCTCTCTCTCTCTCCCTCATTTGGATTCCGTTATGTCTTGTACAAAGTTTACTGTCTGTATTGTTGTACGCATATTTACTCTGTGTGATTTGTAGCTTGATGTATTATTAGTCAATTATTAAAAACCCATATATTCATGATTGCCTTGGCCTCCACCCCACTCACATTACGAGTCACTGAGATGTCTGATCTTTAGCTACAAGCTTTAAATTTAGAAACTAAATTTATCATAATGATAGGATAATGTTTTCATGGCCAGAGAATATTTTTCCTTGAATTATAAGAAGTGATAACTTTATTGAAAATTGATAGGTCAATCTTACGGCCGTCAAACCACTGTTTGATTTGCAGCAATTTACAGTAAGAGATATCACAATAATTGATATGAAGAATGGAATATTGACATATTAATGAGTAACTTACAGTGCCCTGTAATTAGTTATTGGTATAGACAATTGAGCTATTTTTCATAATCAATAAAATTTATTGTAACTGTCATATGAGATATATATATTAATCATATTCCTGATTAATTATTCAAATTCCCTATATATCATTTGAGTTAATTATTATATGTGACCCAGTGTTGCTACAGTATTGGTGGAGAAACGCGGCCATTTCAAACGTCGTTTTGTGAGCAATCAGTCTGTGTATATGGTTTTTAATAATTTCTGCACGTGCGCTATGAAATTATGTACTTGTGAGATAAGTCGCAAGACGCGAACTCACTCCTAACTGACTGAGGCAAAAAGCTGATCAGTCAGCACGTTAGGTATTTATAGAAACTTAACAGTATTGTCACTGTTATTTTTAATGAAAGTAAACTGCAGTATAACGTTAAAAGTCTCCTGTTAAGAAAGCCCAAAATCTTTTACAGTGAGACCATTTTAATATGAATAATTCAAAGATAAAGAAATCTTTTATTAGTTGCAACATGTAAATCTGAACATGAGCGATGTTCCTCTGATTCAGTTAAAAAGGCCTTGCTTATTAAATATCATTATTGAATTTGTGGTAAACCACAGTAATATTCAAAAATAAAACGATAAAAACTCCTGGTCTAAAATTGGCTTAGCTGCCCGATTTTTAACCTAAAACATTTAAATCATAAGTGCTATTTTGATAAATGTTTATGGGATGTCAACAGATGTAAAAATTCCTGTTTTTCACATTTGTGTCTGGGCAGTAAAACGAATCCTGTCCTTACACTCTTGTGCAGTATATAGCACCTCAGAGATCATAAAACCTTTTTCTGTTTGTTACTTGTGATTTTTGATGCAGAAAATCAGCCTGACAAACGATCAGATTCTAAGTCATATTGAAATTGTAATTCCGCTATCTAAACACCAGAGGGAACCTGCTTTCTGATTCCAGCTTGCATGAGTGCAAGTCCGCCATCCCGTGGCCGTTTCAGATAATGTGCTCTAATTGCTAATCTTTTTCCCCTTGAGGCATTGAATTAGCTGTTTAAATTCTCGATAATTATTAGCATTTACAGCTTTGCTCGTGCGAATATTATTACAGGGAAACAAAAGAATTTTCCCTGCCTTTGACTGTTTACATTTACTTTGACTTTGGTTCAAACATGATTTGAATTAAAATGTAATTGTTTAATAGTGGAAATCTAGATGTTTCAGGTCAACTACTGATTGACCCACTTAGAAGGTAAGCCATCTAGGGGCAGTCTCCTGTTAAATCGACTAACAGATCTGTCTTTTCCATTCTGTTTTGAATTGCATGTCCACTTTTACTCTTTTTGATTAATCTCACCCTGTTTGATTAATTTCATCATTATTAATGATAACTTAGAGCTATAATTGGTTATTATAGGATATTATTCAGATTTTCCTTTTAATTCTTACATGCTTATTTTAAATTTTGATTTAAACCAGTTTTGAATTTTTAATTTGAATTAAGTTTTCTGCTTGCCAGGTTAAGCACAGAGAGGCAGTACTTCCCCCCCTTGTGGTGAAAACCAGCTACTTCTTCTCCCGTGTTTCTTTCCTGTCTTTTATTTTGATTTTTATTATTTTTCTTCTCTCTTTTGGTTTAGGTTATTTTGATAATTACCATTATTATCATAATTCCTTTTCTTTGTTTTATCGTTATTAGGTAAAGCTGTTACCTCTCATTTCTACATATATATTTACTCAATTGATGTTAAACAAACAAAACCTTAATTAACTTTAAGTTTCTTTTGTTCATCCTTTGTGTATTTGATTGTAGAACTCCCTTGGTGATTGGACCGTCATCTCAGGTTTCCAGTGAGCAAGGCTGCCCGACCGCTGCTTGACCACTGGCTGCGAGTGAAACTCGGTTCCTCTTGTCTCTGTCCGTTAGCGACACGCAGTGGAGACATCAGCAATTTGGCACTCCAAAGGTTGTGTTAAAAGTCACAAGCTATTCGAGAGGGCGCAACGCCAGAGTAACGGAGGACCGGGGACACTGCGGTTGAGTGTTTGGGGAGCGCCGGAGAGGTTGACCAAGCCACTGGTTTCCACCTGAATGACTTCAATTCACCCAGGTGAACCAAATGTGATAAAACCCATCCACTTATTATAAGCCACAGAATATTAGATATTCCCCCGGATATATTTTAAGTGTTTGACCCTTTTGCTTCTTTAAGCCACACCATATTTCTAGGTTTCCTACCCAGATAGCCCACTCACCTGTTGGCCCTATCTTAAAACCTAGCAGTAGGCTTAGGCCTCCTTATTCTCACTAACACATTGTGTTTCTATTGTTTTTATCTCATTTCAAGTGTTGTTTCACTTTGATCTTTTTCTATCCTCTGTTCTGTTGTGATTTGTTTCTTTAATTTCACATAGAGACATTAACCTTGGGAGCCAACACGAAGTTAAATAGTAGAGCGACAACCAGCAGCCGGTGTCATCACGCGACCCGCTAGGCTACTGCCTGCCAAATCTCCATTTCAGGTCCTTCGTTGACCCAAGTTAATTGGCTACTTAACTGTCTGACTGTTTGCATCAGTTAGCCCCAAAATTCTCATAAACGGCACAGCCCGTATGAATATAGCTCGTTAAACGTAGAACTAACTTGCATTGGTCTTTTTGTGTGTGTGTGCTGTGCTTCTCTCACCGACAGAGAGTCAGGATGTTCCAGTCATCCAGTCCAGCAGTCCACGGGGGCCACCTCTCGACATGGTTGAAAGCAGTGACGACCCCCTTCCTGCCCAAGGACGCCAGTAACCTGCAGCACCCAGAGCAACTAGACACCGAGCTAGATGAACTGATGGCACACGATCCAAACCAAAGCGACTACTACAAAGAACTCGCCAGGATCTTTCGGAAGCCTAGTTCACATTCTCGTCGCCCAGGCAAGGCTCAGTGAACGGAGCAACATTGCGGAGGAGGCCTGGAAGGACCAGGCCCCAACCCAGAGTCATCTTGATCAGCTCCTCCTCGAGACCCAGAACCAGCGCGAGAAAGAGGACGACACAGATCCAGAGCTACAGAAAGGAGTTAAAAGACTTCACAATGCCCTGCAAGATCTTCGCCTCGACACAGATCAAAGAGAACAGCTGTAGAGAGAAGCCAGAAAAGAACTCAACAAAAAACTCCAGCAAGGTGACGCTCTCCTAAAAAGAGCAGAGACTGAACTGAAAGAAAGAGACTCTAAAACCTGGGCCTGCAAAACACACTTGCAAGCGGCCCGAGCTAAATTCAACAAGCTTATTCTGCAGAGAGACAAGCTCCAAGATGAACTTGACACTGTTCACACAGAACTGAGACAATCTCACAGATTACAGAGTGGCTGCATCGGAGAAACGCACACCACAAAGTTTCTCCCGGCCCGCCACTCCAACCCTTTCAGCCAAGAACCCAGAGCTGAAAAAGGGGGTGTAAGCTCACGACTCAAGAAATCACCAGCCAGCTTACAAGAACACCAGTCAACAACGGAGGGGAGAGAACCCTTCCAGAGAACGCATGCCACAAAACCCTGCACTGCTCACAGAGAACTTCACAAGCTAGCCAGAAGCATCCCTACGTTCAATCCTGATCCTGCAGGAGGACAGGACGTTCATGCTTCTTTACAAGCCATTGACTTTCATTTGCAAACTGTCGCCAACATGACAGATGTGAACACATTGTACCTGTTAAAAATCACTTCCAGCCGTGATGTGCATTGCTTTCTGGATCTTCAACCAGAGACTGTCAAAGCGTACTACCAGCAACTGCTACAGACTTTGATTCTTGAATTTTCTGATCCAAACTCAGACCATGGGCTCCTTAGTGCTATGGACCTCAAACAGGGCCGACTTGAAAACCCACAGACTTTCTGTAGTCAGCTACGAAAAGCCTACCTCGGAGCATGCAACGAACCAGGTATGGAACAGGATGTCAACTTAAAAACTCTGTTCCTCCTAAACCTACATGCCAGTTGGAGTTTTCATCTCAGAGTCCCAGCGTGTCCACATAACAGGACTACACAAGAGTTACGGAACTTAGCCCACAAAGCTTGCACCAAGCAAAAGACTATTTGTGAAAAGACTGTGAAAAACCCCAAAGTCTCTGTCTCTGAGCACTGCTTGGAGTTAACCCTAGATGGCGCCCTACAACACCACAGTCACAGACATTTTTACAGAGAGTCAATACCGTTCCAAGCCAGCAGAGGGCAACACAATCGTGGTGGTGCTCATCCAATGCACCAGAGCGAGCGATCCCCACTATCCAGGACACAAAGCCCCGACAGGGGGCAGTGGAACCACTCTCGACATGACACTGGTAAGCTCAATCCTGAGCCCACGTCAGAAAAACACAGTGCAGCCACGTCTGAGACAGCAGAGATCCTGAGGGTGCTGAAAGTACTTCTTCACATGAAAACTCGCAAGGAAGATGAGCCAAGCACCCTGAACACTGCCCGTCATCTACAGACCACAGAGCTAACTGTCACAGCACAAGGTGACAGCATCACCCAAGCTCCACAGCTGACAGCTGCACACCCTGAATGAGACAGCACAGGTCCTCACACCAGGTACCACAAACACAAGGTACCAGAAAAGCTGTTTTGACTACCTGCCTTCGCAGCGAGCTACACAAGACCGTTCCTCACCACCCATCGATCGTCACACCTGCCCTGATGCCAACATTCCTGGGCAGCTTTGTCAAAAAGGGGGTGGGCCGAAAAGGAGTCAGCATGGAAGACCTGATCGACACAGGATTAAACCTGACGGTGATCTCATATCACCTTTTCAAAAGACTCCAATTTGAAGCTAAGAGACAAGATCAAACTCTTACACCTCAAACTTATGAACTGAATGTACAGGCGTACAGACAGAATGACATCCGGTTTGAACAGTTTGTTTCCATTCACCTGACAATCGTTCTGATGGGTCTAGTACATCCCATGTATGTCTCACCAATGAACACTCATACATTTCTCATCGGCAAAGACCTGCTAGACCACTTTGACCCTTTTCTGAACTTCAAACAGCTAAAAGACTTTGCTCAAGTGCGAGAACCTCTTTCTCTCCAGCCACACAGGTTGCTAGAGCCAGACTGTCAGGTCGCAGAGGTCATGGGAACTCCCACAGAGCCAGACGGTCAGGTCACAGAGGTCACGGGAACCCCAGCAGCCAGCCATGAGTACAACACCCTAACGACAGGCTCAAGTTCAAGCCTCTGTACCTTAGTCAACAAACAGGGTACGGTGGTACCAGCTTACACCAAAGGGGTCGCTGTTCGGCTCAACCTGCAATGTGGTCAAACCTTAAACCACACGCTGGGTTTCTTCCAATCCTCACCTGAATGTGTGGAACTCAGACTCACACTTGCAAACAACAAGCATGTCAAACACCAACACCTGTTCCAGCAATGTGATAACATCACAAAAACACACAATGTGACAGTGTACTGGAGGAAGGTAAAAGGACACTCAAAGCTACTAAGTCTAGACAAGGACTTAAAAGATCAAACTGACACCCTTGCCAAAACTGGCACACTGAATAACATTCTGTGGTCACTCCCAACCCACCCACCCACATTTAAGGTTGAAGTGATTACACACAGCATAAGAACTTTACTAGCTAATGCAAATCAGCTTTCAATGCAGCGAACCAGACCGTAAACTCCTTGAAACCACTGTTTACTGTCTTCCAGAAGGACTTTACCCAGACTCAGCTGTTTACAGCGTTAACAACAGACATGCTGTGGGAGGTTAGCTCCTCCAATGACAGCCTAACCACGAGTAAAACCCCACCATACATGATACCCTTAAGCCTTGTGTTAACTGTGCTGTCTTATGCCATCACCACGCCAGCTGACCTGCTACAAATACACCTGGCCAACTCTCTGGATAGTGCCTTCCTACAGCACGTCAACCCCAAACAGAGAGAAGTGAATGTGCTCCTGAACCAACTCATCAGCGAGTCAAGCCAAGTCTACAGACCTAAAGACATTGTCAGTGTCAGGATGTGGAAAAGCAACACCCACACCAAGACACACATTCCAGATGTGGTGGCCTACCACGACAGCGACACACACCGCTGTACCTGGCCCCAAACATGCACATGTGTACTTTGTCCAAAGACATTCATTATCTCTGCCTTAGCAAACCCTTCCTCAGACACAACGCTGAAGGAATCTGCGGGTTGCAACCCCGGGTCAGTGATACGCGCTGCCCTGCCGAAGCCAAGCCTCTTACACAAGTCACAGAAACGCAAGCAGAGATTGTGGGTAACAGATGGCTCGTCAACACTCCTGTGCGCTCAGCTACACTGACCTACGACCATCTTGAACCACATGCCATCATGATCCACCTGCTACATGACCATCACGATTCACCTGTCATCTGCCCATCCTGATGATAGCCGTCCGATGATGTCCACACAGGGACTTCATCTGACGAAAAGGGGGAGGTGTAACGCATATGCAGGTCATCGATTCATGGGTTAAATTCAGGCATATAACATGAAACCTCTTTACACTAAATGCCTGGCCTGGAGCCAGCCTGGCTGGACTTTAAATTATTTACGATACCTGTGCGAGCCTCAAAGGAGACACTAAACCCCCAACATTCCACACACACAAAAAGAAACCTTTCTTAAAGTTCCTTACTTTCGTCATTTTATTATTAATATGTATTTTGAATGTTTGGGTATTGCATAAAAATGGTTAATCCTGGGTAAATGGTTAAAGTTGCTGACTTATAAATTGGAAATGTGTCTCCTAATTTTAAGGTTCTCAAATAGTCATGTTGCTGTAACCCCCCTCCTGACCAGGTCGTAAAACTTTATGACCCCACTGGGCAACAGGACAGGAAAGAAGCCAAGTCACTGGCATCTTTTTCTCAATGTATCCTAAACTATTACTTTTTCAAATGTGGTCTCAATGTATCAAGTATTGCTTTTTGGTGCATTAGAGATTCCCCATATAAATTGGAGAATCTGCAGTTTTAATCGTGTGCTAATCAAACGTTAAATGTGTGTAATTCTGCATTTGAATGTAACTTCGTGTTTCTATCAGTTATATATGTACTGTTTGGTGTTTTTGGAATTGTCATGTTGTGACCCAACTATTCCCCTGTGTAAAATGTGTGTACAATCTATTAATCTTGAATTACGAACTTCACTAGAATATCAGCTAGAATATCACTGATGAAATCTGACAAGCCCTAAATCATTAGGGTGGGTGTTTCTACAGAGACAAAGGAACTTTTCCCTGCTTCAGATCGCGGACGTTCATTGGTTGTTCACGCGAACAGAGACGTGAACCATCTCAAGCCATAAGAGCCGACCGATCAAGGTCCGCCCTCTTCTCTCTTCTTTCTCTCTTCCTTCACACACGCTGTTAACCGGCTGCGACCCTCGTCGCTCCCGCGAGTCCCTCGGCGCGGCCTTGGGCCGCGCTCATATCGCCGTCCCCCTCAGCACAGGAGTTGAAAGGAGCCATTCTCATGGCTCCTTCGGAAGCTTTCGTTTTCGTTGTTTTGTTTTCTTTTCTTTACTAAGTTTATTCGCCTCTCCACATGAGGAAGACGAATTCTGAAACACTGCCTTGTTAAACCTTTCAAATACCGCGCGATCCCGCAGCAGCCCGGAAGATGAACGAACACCCCTTTCCACAAAGGACTACATTGCTCCACGCTCACGCCAAGCTCCACGCTGCTCCAGCGCGCGCCGATCTCCAGCACACGCACGCAGGTTTCAAAAGATCAAGCATCACACTGGGCCATGCAAGTATCTTTCTCTAAGGAGATTTAAATGCTGCTTAAAGTGTTTCTATGATTTGAGTCGTGTTGGCTGCTAAGGGTTACTGTCTATGATTTTCATACCTGAGCTCATTCTGTGATCTCTCCCTCTCTCTCTCTCTCTCTCTCTCTCTCTCTCCCTCATTTGGATTCCGTTATGTCTTGTACAAAGTTTACTGTCTGTATTGTCGTATGCATATTTACTCTGTGTGATTTGTAGCTTGATGTATTATTAGTCAATTATTAAAAACCCATATATTCATGATTGCCTTGGCCTCCACCCCACTCACATTACGAGTCACTGAGATGTCTGATCTTTAGCTACAAGCTTTAAATTTAGAAACTAAATTTATCATAATGATAGGATAATGTTTTCATGGCCAGAGAATATTTTTCCTTGAATTATAAGAAGTGATAACTTTATTGAAAATTGATAGGTCAATCTTACGGCCGTTTGCTGGACAAACCACTGTTTGATTTGCAGTAATTTACAGTAAGAGATATCACAATAATTGATATGAAGAATGGAATATTGACATATTAATGAGTAACTTACAGTGCCCTGTAATTAGTTATTGGTATAGACAATTGAGCTATTTTTCATAATCAATAAAATTTATTGTAACTGTCATATGAGATATATATATTAATCATATTCCTGATTAATTCTTCAAATTCCCTATACATCATTTGAGTTAATTATTATATGTGACCCAGTGTTGCTACATTAGGAATAGGAATGTTGTCCCATTCTTGTCTAATACATGATTCTAGTTGCTCAACTGTCTTAGGTCTTCTTTGTCGCATCTTACTCTTTATGATGCGCCAAATGTTTTCAATGGGTGAAAGATGTGGACTGCAGGCTGGCCATTTCAGTACATGGATTCTTCTACGCAGCCATGATGTTGTTATTGATGCAGTATGTGGTCTGGCATTGTCATATTGGAAAATGCAAGGTCTTCCCTGAAAGAGACGACATCTGGATAGGAGCATGTGTTATTCTAGAACTTGTATATACCTTTCAGCATTGATGGTGCCTTTCCAGATGTGTAAGCTGCCCATGTCACATGCACTCCATGCAACCACATATCTTTAGAGATGCAGGCTTCTGAACTGAGCTTATTGCTACCTGTCCCAACTCTTTTGGAATGTGTAGCTCTCATGAAATCAGAAATGAGCCAATATTTGGCATGACGTTTCAAAATGTCTCACTTTCAACATATGATATGTTATCTATATTCTATTGTGAATAAAATAAGTTTATGAGATTTGCTAATTATTTTATTCCTTTTTTACTCACAATTTGTACTCTGTCCAAACTTTTTTGGAATTGGGTTTGCATTATATACTATTATAATTATCAGTATATAATAACATTAGAATCCTGCTGAAGTCAAGTGTCCACAGCAACACAGAATCTAGATATAGATTATGATTTGTATGTGAACTGTGAACTGTTTTTAGTAGAGTCCCGGGTCCTGAAACATTCAATCATTCAAACACCTGCTGTGAACAAGCACTGAAGGAAAGAGATAACACAAACTACAACTATCTTCAGTCACATCCTTAGATGAACTAAAGATACAAGACTTTAAATCTCTCTAGATCTGATAACTCAACTCCACAAACAGCATTACCAGCTTCAATTACAATATTACTAACCAGATTGACTTTATTTCTGTCACACATCTATAAAAGTTCTTATTGAGAATTAATAAATGTTGATGTCTTATTGAAAATGTTTTGTTTGACATTACCATCACAGCGATCAGTGTTTGATTTAGTTGGGTTTCTTGACCCTTGTTGAGCTGCTCTTTTGCAGGAATGTTTTCAGAAAACGGGAGAGAATGGGCTTTTCGTCAAGGCGGAGAAATGCGTTTTTCATGCACAGTCTGTCCCCTTTCTAGGATTTATTGTGTCATCTGAGGGGATGCGCATGGATCCCGACAAGATTCAGGCAGTGGTAAATTGGCCAACTCCAGATTCCTGCAAGGCCCTGCAGAGGTTTCTGAGCTTTGCCAATTTTTACCGCCATTTTATTTGCAATTACAGCCAACTAGCCACACCTCTGACTGCCTTGACCTCCACCATGATGACCTTCAGGTGGTCTAATGCAGCTGAGGCTGCATTCACTAAACTTAAGGACTGTTTTGTGTCAGCCCCCATTCTTGTCGCCCCTGATTCGTCTTTTCAGTTTGTGGTGGAGGTCAACGCGTCAGAGGTGGGGGTAGGTGCGGTTCTCTCTCAGCACTCCTCTGCGGATGGCAAGGTTCATCCGTGCACCTATTTTTCTCATCGTTTATCACCCGCTGAATGCAATTACGACATTGGTAATAGAGAGTTGTTGGCAGTCAAGTTAGCCTTGGAGGAATGGCATCATTGGTTGGAGGGTTCGGGGTACCTTTCATTGTTTGGACCGACCACAAGAATCTTGAATACATCAGATCTGCCAAACGACTAAACCCTAGACAGGCACGGTGGGCACTTTTTTCCGGTCGATTTGATTTTTCCATTTCTTACCGTCCTCATCAAACCAGATGCTTTATCCCATATTTTTGACCAATCTGAACGCCCGGTATCTCCCGAGTCCATCATTCCACAGAGGTGTGTGATTTCAATGCTAACTTGGGAGATCGAATTGAAGGTCCGCACGGCTTTACATGGGGTAGTTCCTCCATTTTTTGTGCCAGAGAGGTTACAGTCCAACATTATTCGGTGGGGTCATTGTTCCAAGGTGGCTTGTTATCCGGTCGTGTATAACATGTTGTTGGTGTTTTTCAGTGTATGCTTCAGACACGGGTAATGACTAGGGATAGGTCACGATTTTCTAATATTGGATTAGTCGATTTAATTACAGAATATCGATTAGGCTGTGCGATTATTTTCTAAGGATGTGATCCGTGCCGAGGCATCTGACCCCCAAAGCCCGGTTCAGTTGACTAATGTGAATGCTCTGTGGTACACTTGGACATGGTTGGTTGGAAGATGTGGGCCAGAGCGCAGTTTGTAGACAATTTTTATTAATAAGATTTGTATTAATCAAGTGTAATCCATGTGAGTCTAGCTATTTATATATTATTCCATTATAGTCATATAGCCTGTGTGTGAAAAGAATGTGCCTGTCAGCAAAAAAAAATTCCTGACTCACAGATAGGAAACATCTGAAAAACCATAAAAATTGGCCTTTTTCTTTACCATAACAAGTCTCGGAGGAATCATAATGTAAGCATAAGGAAAACTATAGGAAATAGGAAACGCCCTGTTAAAACAAGAAAACAGTATATAATGAGACGCCACCTAGCATTCAAGATATCTTCTGTCTTCTCGAACATCTAGGCTTTGTTTTTCTCAGAAATAAAGTCTATTTTTTTGGAAACAAAACCCTGAGACAGAGTGTGATTCCTCAAATCCACGGCAGACGACAATGCACTTCTGGTTCATTTTAATTAGGGTGCAGTACCCAAGTGAGAGTAACCGTGCTGGAGCAGTGAACTACTGATACGTACAGTAGATTGCAAACACAATAGATCTATAAAGCAATATGTTGTGAGAGGGTCTTCAGTGTCACCGCGTCCTAAACTACTCAATATAATAAACCAAAAGTTAACAAAATGATGCACTCCACTGTGCTGAGTGAGAAACTTTCTGTCTCCCACGTGTTAAGAGATGATTATGAGCTAGCTGCATTAAAATTACTTTTTATTTGTTGAAAGAATAAAATGTAATATTCCGCTGGTTGATAACCATAAACATTTACCGCCCAGATATATAAAAAGATCTACTCTGTTAAGTTGATTTTTTTAAGTAAAGAATTGTCACGTAAAAAGAACACGAAATCCAATTGCAAGTAAAACAGCAGGGAACAAGAAAATAGAGCAGGTGAGCTGGTGAACAGGTGAGCTGGTGAATCGGTGAGCATTGAGCTGGAGAGCTGTCTCTGTAACACGGAGACTATGAGGCACTGACCCGAACCAACCCAGAGAATATTCCTGGAAACAGGCGTGGAAGCACACTGGGCGATCTCCTCGGCTGTGAGCAAGAAGAGCGATCTGAGAACTGAGAGCAAGACCAGCATCGACAACTATGAACAACGATCTGACAACATTCAGTAACAACCACAAGACAGATAAAGACAGGACAGAACCAGCATCAGGAGCAGCTACGCTGATTAGCTCATCAGCCCAATGATTGCCGGAGCAATGCCGAATGAGCAATCAGACAGATAACGAGAAAAAACAGACATGCAGAATGAACACACAGATCTATGAACCGTGACAGTATCCCTCCTCTTAGGAGCGCCTCCTGGCCCTTCCAGAGGAACCTACCTGGCGATTGTAATCATCGAAAAGTGAATGATCTTATATGTCCCTAGCTGGAACCCAACTCCTCTCCTCCGGACTGTAACCTTCCCAGTCCACCAGATACTGAAATCCGCGTCCCCTCCGCCTCGAGTTCAGAATACGTTTTACCGAATAAGTGAGTTCCCCATCTACGAGTCGCGGCGGTGGGGGAACTGGGACAGGCTTCTCTAGCCCTCCTCCAGGTGCGGTGCCACCTCTGGACAAAGGCGTGAGCAGAGGGGACCGCGACTTCGGATTCCATACTCTGAAAGATAGGTGGCTGGTAACCTATGCTACACTCAAACGGAGATAGGCCCGTGGATGACACTGGTAAAAAATTGTGCGCGTACTCCACCCATGAGAGTTGCTGACTCCAAGAGGATGGGTTTTGAGACACCAAACACCGCAATATCTGTTGCAAATCTTGGTTGGCCCTCTCCGTCTGACCATTACTCTGGGGATGAAACCCAGAAGAAAGACTAACAGTCGCCCCTAACAAACGACAAAATTCTTTCCAAAATTTGGAAACAAACTGAGGCCCCCTGTCAGACACTACGTCTACCGGGAGGCCATTAATACAAAAGACGTGATCAATGACAGGAACCGCTGTTTCTCTGGCTGAGGGTATTTTGGGCAGAGGAACAAAATGAGTTGCCTTCGAGAACCGGTCCACCAAGGTCAAAACTACCGTGTTACCCTGCGATGGCGGGAGTCCTGAAACAAAATCTAGCGAAATGTGGGACCAGGGTCTCGAAGGAACTGACAGCGGCTGAAGGAATCCAGCAGTGGGTCGATTGGAAACCTTAGAAGTGGCACAGACAGAGCAAGCCAAAACAAAATGATGTATATCCCGGGCCATAGAGTGCCACCAGAACCGCTGTTTGACAAGAAATACTGTACGATTTACCCCTGGATGACAAGCTACTTTGGAACAATGGCCCCAACGGATGACCTCGGACCGTAATTCTTCTGGCACAAATAAACTACTTGGTGGGCATCCAGGCGGAGGCGTTACCCCTTCTAAGGCCCTATGGACCTTCGACTCGATCTCCCAAGTCATACCAAATACCACAATGTCATTTGGCATGATAGACTCGGGAGACAACGGGCGTTCAGATTTATCAAAAATACGGGACAAGGCATCAGGTTTAACGTTCTTAGAACCTGAACGATAAGAAATTGAAAAAGGAAACGACTGAAAAATAAGAATTTACCCTTTTAGCAGAACTGATGTATTCAAGATTCTTATGGTCAGTCCAGACTATAAAAGGTTCCTTCGAACCCTCCAACCAATGATGCCATTCTTCCAAATCAAGCTTAACTGCCAGCAACTCTCTATTACCAATGTCATAATTACATTCGGCAGGAGAAAAACAATGAGAATAATACTTGCAAGGGTGAACCTTACCATCCGCAGAAGAACGTTGGGAAAGAACCGCACCAGCCCCCACCTCTGACGCATCGACCTCCACCACGAACTGACGGAAGGGGTCAGGGGACACCAGAATGGGAGCTGAAACAAAGCAACTTTTTAATTTGCAGAATGCGGCTTCCGCCACGATAGACCACCCGAACATCATCTTGGCAGAGGTCAAGGCAGTCAAAGGGGCGGCTAGCTGGATGCAATTGCGAATAAAACGCTGGTAAAAATTGGCAAAGCCCAGAAACCTCTGCAGGGCCTTGCGGGAATCTGGGGTTGGCCAATCTACCACAGCCTGAACTTTGTTGGGATCCATGTGTAATCCCTTGGATGATATGATGTACCCTAGAAAAGAAACAGATTGTGCATGAAAAATGCATTTCTCCGCCTTGACAAAAAGCCCATTCTCTAGCAGCCTCTGAAGCACTACCCTGACGTGCTGAACATGTTCCTGGAGAGAATGAGAAAATATCAAAATGTCATCCAGGTAGACATATATGAACTGATCGACCATATCTCTCAGCACATCATTGACTAGTGCCTGGAAGACCGTGGGAGCATTAGAGAGCCCAAACGGCATAACAAGATACTCAAAATGCCCCCTGGAGGTATTAAAAGTGGTCTTCCATTCATGATACGTGATCATATCGTGATACTATTCAACCCTCGATAGTTGATACGAGGACGCAGGGAACCATGTTTCTTTTCCACAAAAAAAATCCCGCACCTGCAGGAGAAGAAGAAGGACGGATGATCTTGGCTGCAAGAGAATCAGAAATATATTTCTCCATGGCCTCCCTCTTCGGTACGGAAAGTGAGTATAACCTGCCTTTAGGCGGAGAAGTACCTGACAATAAGTTACCATGGAGGAGGACTTCTAAGTGGTGACTCCACCCGTCAGTAGCCTCCTTACTGACGGGCTCTGGTTTTTACTGGGCACTTTGCAGCGATGTGACCTGCGGCACCACAGTATAGGCACAGCCCCAGGTTCCTACGCCTGTCCTTCTCCTCTCGAGAAAGGTGAGCTCTGCCCACCTGCATGGGTTCTGGATCGAAGCGGTGATTGGTCGTGTTCTCCGCCATGGCTGCAAACTGGTCATGATGATGTAGTCTGGTGTCCACTCGGATGGCCAGATCGATCAATCCATCGAGTGAAGTGTTTAATTCCAGGGTGTAAATCTCTTTAATGATTCGGTTGGCCAATCCATGCCTAAACATGTCCCACTGCGCTTCTTGGTTCCAGTTGCATTCCACCGCCAATGTGCGAAACTCAATAGAATAATCCGTATCCGACCGATCTCCTTGGCGTAACTCCGCCAATTCCCTTGCTGCCTCCCTGCCAGATGCAGCCCGTTCAAAAACCTTCCTGAGCTCCTCAGAAAATAATTGGAATGAAGATCAGCAATGGTGTCCTTGTTCCCACACCGTTGTTCCCCAGAGAGCCGCTCGTGCAGAAAGCAGAGTGATGATAAAAGCCACTTTGGACTCCTCTGTAGGAAAAGACGAAGGCTGGAGAGCAATGTGAAGAGAGCAAGTGGTCAAAAATGAACGACATAACAGGGGCTCACCGGAATAAACAGTTGGAGGCGGTAGACGGGGCTCAATGCGTCGGTTGGTGATATCCACAGGTGAAACCGTCGGAGGATTAAGTGCAGTGTGTTGTTGGGCAGATTCAGGTTTTTAACTGTCTGACCTGAGTGGTGAGATCTGAGACCTGCGTGACGAGTGCCTGCACTGCATGACCAGTAGCCATGATTTGCTCCTTCTGCTGTGCAAAACGACTATTGCTGCTGGTGAGAATGTCTCTCAGCTCCGCCATACTTGCTGGATCCATCTTGGTCAAATCGTTCTGTCATGTAAAAAGAACACAAAATCCAATTGCAAGTAAAACAGTTTATTTGCCACAACGCAAAACAGCAGGGAACAAGAAAATAGAGCAGGTGAGCTGGTGAACAGGTGAGCTGGTGAATCGGAGAGCTGGTGAGCTGGAGAGCTGTCTCTGTAACACAGAGACTATGAGGCACTGACCCGAACCAACCCAGAGAATATTCCTGGGAACAGGCGTGGAAGCACACTGGGCGATCTCCTCGGCTGTGAGCAAGAAGAGCGATCTGAGAACTGAGAGCAAGACCAGCATCGACAACTACGAACAACGATCTGACAAAGCAGTAACAACCACAAGACAGATAAAGACAGGACAGAACCAGCCTCAGGTGCAGCCACGCTGATTAGCTCATCAGCCCAATGATTGCCGGAGAAATGCTGAATGAGCAATCAGACAGATAACGAGAAAACAGATATGCTTCTATCATATATATATCAAGATATATCTTCTATCAATTTTAAGATAAAATATAAACAATAAATGTTTTTACACTCTTTAATTTGTAGTGGGATATTCGCCTCCTTTCAAGTGCCATGTGCATCAATTATATTTTCCCGTTTAATATTTGCAGTATGAAATAAAAATGAATAAATATTTGTGTGAATGTTGAAAAAAAACAGTAACCCCATTGCTGTTTTTCGTGTTAAATGTGAAGAATGACAGGTGTACGTAATTTTTTTAAATATTACTTTTTTTGGCGGAATATACAGGTGTAATACATTCACTTTTACTTCACGCAATGTAATGATTTTATTATAGTAAGTTTGACTTTATTCCTAAAATATTATGACACTAATCTTATTTATTTTTTGAAAAGGATAAACGGATCAAAAATGCTCGACTCACTGTCTTCCGCTGGCACTCTGTAGGCTATTTAAAAAACAAACAAACTTGAATTTAACAAACATAAAATGTTCAAATCATATTTTTGAATTAAATTAATAGAGAATCGAAATGGAATATGACCACTTTGCAATTAAAAAACAAAACTATATGTCTGCATCTACAATCATGATCTTGTTTGGTGAGGACTATTATGCAGAAATCACAGACACATCCGAATTAATTCAGTATTGCCAGAACACGTGCCCACCCATCCACATTGACCCCATGGGCTTGTGGAAAACCAACGACCATAAATACCCCCGACTGGCAAAATTAGCAAATGCTTACTTTTGTGTGCCCGCGACGTGGAATCTGTGGATGCGGATGGGAATGTTTTTTTATGTTTTATTTCAAACATTTTTTCAAACTGGAGACCAGCATAAACTTAAGGAAATTACTGATAGGGAGAAATTTCCTGTCAGATCCTTTTTATTTTCTCATCACGACGCAACTTGTGCCATCAGAAAGGGTTTTCTCTGTGGCCGGACTAATTGTGAACAGATTGCGCTCCTAGCTTCTTCCGGTGCATGTGGACATGCTGATTTTTTTTTTTTTTAAATAAAAATATGAAAAAGGTTATTGTTATAAATACAGACGTTAAAATTAATGTTCACATAAGTGCCATCATTCAGGCTGTTCACAATAGTGTAGAATGTTGTTATCCGGTGATTATGTGATTTGCTCTGATTGTATTCACCTGTTGCCACATCAAAGGACTCGTTAAAAAGAGGTGCATGAGATGTAGCAGGACTGTGAGGTGGGTGACTTGTGGGGTTACGTTTGGCTGTCTCTCGGGGACAATAGGTCCTCCGGAGATGAAGATAGACAGTTAGTTAGACTGTGTGTGTGAGTGAGTTGAGTTAGGAGGGAGGGGTTAACTATTAGAGTCACCATTACCTCGCGGGATTGTTTGGCGTTTTTGCCTGACTGTCATGCTAACTTAAGGAGATGAGTGATGCTATAATTGGACTCGAGTGTTTCCCCCGCTTCTGAATGTATATGGACTGGAAATAACGGTGAACTTCATCCCCATCTCCTATTGAAATGATCTCCTGACGGTCTGTCGTGACTGCTCTCTACCCCACGGCTGGGTCCTGTAAACCGGGGGAGAGGGAAGTGTTTTAATTTATGTGTGTATAATAGAATGAATGGTAAAGGTGTGTGAAGGGCGATCGGTATAAGAAAGGGGAGTCGGGGAGTATAGGGACGGAGTAACACGTCTTAATTATGTGTGTAGTGTAGGTTGATGTGATGTTTTCAATAGGGGGCACCATTGTATTAATCTATTGCATTTGAAGATTCACTGTGTGTGTGTGTAGATGAATAGACGTGGGGATTGCGTGTTGTCCCTTGCCTTTTTCCTCTGTCCCCATACTCGCACCTGTGCCTTTTTTTAGAAGCTTTATTCATTCCAATTGTAATAAAGGAAGTGCTTTCTTTGGTACAATGACTGTGGAGTTTTATTTTGACGGACATAGACTTAAATAAGGTTCATTACAATACGTTTTAATGCGTACTGTGTTTTAAGATTGATATTCTGTTTTAGCACGTATATGTGTTTTAAGCCTAACCCACATGGAAAAAACCTATATAAATACATAAGTTTCAATATAGGTTTTGATATAGGTTTTTAATATATGTGACATATATAAAATTGGCCGTTTTCATATATTATATGTACATATATGTACATATATGCACACATATATATGTACATATATATGTACACATATATATACACATACATGTACATATATGCACACATATATTTACACATATGTGCACATATATGTACACATATATATGTTCATACATATACACACGTATATATGCACCTATATGTTCACCTATAATAGTAAAATTAAAATCCATAGCTGCTAGGCAACATAAATAAAAGTCCAAAATGTAGAAATGTACATTATTTATTTACTCAAGATCAATCAAATAGAACAAAACAAAAAATATGAGCTAGGCATCATGTATGACAGTCAAAAATGAGATATGAGCTACAAAATGACCAGATCCTGCCATTAGCTATATAGAAGACATATCTTGTATGTATAGGGCTTATATGTGGATATGAAGAAGCAATACAGGTGACCTATATTTCCTGTATATGCACATATGCACCTCAATTTTGCCTATATGTGGCATTTATGCGCATATATGCAGCATATATGCAATATATATACGCATATATATATGTCCGTGTCTTCCCCCAGAACCCCGTCCACTCTTCGAGGTGACGAGGTGTTCCCCATAGTGATCCCTAGAGAACGCAGTTCGAAGTTCCCTTGAAAGGGAACAAGAAGCTAATAAAAATAAACATTCTAAAGCTTTTCAAATTTATGTAACTGCCCTAATATTATAGCCAATAGCAATTTTGTATTACTTTTTTTAAATTATATTTTTATGTTAATTATGTTTTTTGTTGTTGCTGTTCCATTTTACATGCTTTATATCTGCCTTGTAGTTTTTGCCTTAATTTGAATGTGATGGAATATATATATATATATATATATATATATATATATATATATATATATATATATACAGTACAGACCAAAAGTTTGGACACACCTTCTCATTCAAAGAGTTTTCTTTATTTTCATGACTATGAAAATTGTAGAGTCACACTGAAGGCATCAAGGGCTATTTGACCAAGAAGGAGAGTGATGGGGTGCTGCGCCAGATGACCTGTCCTCCACAGTCACCGGACCTGAACCCAATCCAGATGGTTTAGGGGTGAGCTGGACCGCAGACAGAAGGCAAAAGGGCCAACAAGTGCTAAGCATCTCTCGGGGAACTCCTTCAAGACTGTTGAAGACCATTTCAGGTGACTACCTCTTGAAGCTCATCAAGAGAATGCCAAGAGTGTGCAAAGCAGTAATCAAAGCAAAAGGTGGCTGCTTTGAAGAACCTAGAATATGACATATTTTCCAGTGTTTCACACTTTTTTGTTATGTATATAATTCCACATGTGTTAATTCATAGTTTTGATGCCTTCAGTGTGAATCTACAATTTTCATAGTCATGAAAATAAAGAAAACTCTTTGAATGAGAAAGTGTGTCCAAACTTTTGGTCTGTACTGTATACCGTATTTTCCGGACTATAAGTCACACTTTTTTTCATAGTTTGGCTGGTCCTGCGACTTATAGTCAGGTGCGACTTCTTGTAACAAGTATTGTAGGGCCATCACTTCTACCACAAAAGACTGCTTTTTAAGTTATCTTCCTGATGTATCCAAATTCCTTAGCATATCCAGAACCTCAGAACAACCTGATGATGTAACAGAAACTATGGACTCTCTCTTTTCTAGCATTTTAAATACAGTTGCTCCTTTACGCTTAAGGAAGCTTAAGGAAACCAGTATGACACCATGGTAAAATGAGCATACTCGCACCCTAAAGAGAGCACCCCCAAAGTATTCACACCCCCAGGTATTTATTCAATACAGTGTCTAAATTAACGAAAAATAAAGCCTCAACAAGTGTTGACATTTCCCAACATCACAGCAGTAATGACTTTATGAACTACTTTACTTCTAAAATCGATACTATTAGAGATAAAATTGTAACCATTCAGCCGTCAGCTACAGTATCACATCAGACAGTGCACTATAGACCCCGAGGAACAGTTCCACTCATTCTCTACTATAGGAGAGGAAGAATTGTATGAACTTGTTAAATCATCTAAACCAACAACATGTATGTTAGACCCTATACCATCTAAGCTCCTAAAAGAGGTGCTTCCAGAAGTCATAGATCCTCTTCTGACTGTTATTAATTCCCCATTGTCTCTAGGATATGTCCCCAAAACCTTCAAACTTGCTGTTATTAAGTGTCATCAAAAAACCAAAACTTGACCCCAAAGAACTAGTAAATTAAAGACTAATCTTGAATCTCCCTTTTCTGTCCAAGATACTAGAAAAGGTGGTATCCTCACAATTATATTCCTTCTGTATCTATCTATCATCTGACTGTTTCTATCTATCTATCTATCTATCTATCTATCTATCTATCTATCTATCTATCTATCTATCTATCTATCTATCTATCCATCCATCTAACTCTATCATCTATCTATCTATCTATCTATCTATCTATCCATCCATCTAACTCTATCATCTATCTATCTATCTATCTATCTATCTATCTATCTATCTATCTATCTATCTATCTATCTATCTATCTATCTATCTATCTATCTATCTATCTATCTATCTATCTATCTAACTCTATCATCTAACACCCATCTATCTAACTCCCATCTATCTATCTATCTATCTATCTATTTGTCTGTCTATCATCTAACTCCCATCTACCCCCCCCCACCCCCCACCAGGTATATAATTGTATATACCTCTTCCCTTCCCCTGCCCTGTAGGAAATAAAAAAAAAAACTTAAAAAAAACCCCCTAATTTTAATAACTTTTATTATGTTTTAGCACTATCACCAAACAATCAGCTCATCTAATCTTTTTTGTGACACCTCTGTGACTGAGGACCCTGCAAACAACTTGCTCTGCTTGTATTTGGTGTTGGCTGGAGTCTTTTTCTTTGCTGCTGAGGCTGTGAAATCCTGCTTGTGTTGTTCATAGTCTTGAAGTGCTTCAGGGTGTATCATCTTTAAATGAACTTTGAAATTTGTTGTTGCAGCTAAAGAGCCAAGTTTTCTCTTTGAGAGTTTAACTGGTTGAGACTGTCATAGAGAGAGTTCCATCGTGTTGGACATGGTGTGATCAACCTGCACTTTAAGACCTCAGAGAGCTTCTCTGCACTCTTTGGTCTACCTGATGCATTCCACAAGGCAGAACATTTGCCCATTGTGGCATTGTTGAGACGAGAGAGACTGGGACTGTCTCTCATGGCTTTCTTCGCATCTGTGGTGGCCACTAAACTCAAGGTGTGGCATGCACACCTCAAGTGGGTTGGCAAAACAATTCCACTCTCATTCTCCTCTGAAACTGATGAATCAATGTGTATGAAAGACAGATCCTCATTGCCATCTTGCTCATCTTGCTCCTATACAGTGACGCTAAACTCTTTAAAGGCTTTTACGAAATTAGACCCGTTAGCAGTCACTGTGGCCACAATGCGCTCGTGTGACAGCCCAAATTCAGAGTGGATTTCATCCAACAGTTCAGCAATTCGGTTGTATGTGTGTGGACTTGGAAAATGTCGGCAAGCCAATGTGACAGACTGGCGTTCCAATGTGTCATTATGAACCCAGTGTGCTGTGACTCCTATGAAACTAGACACACTAGTGGACCAGATGTCAGCCGTGGTACAAAGATGTTTGGTAGTTTTCAACAAGTCTTTTACACTACTAACTTTTGATTCGAAGTCACAATAAATTCTTCTGCACAGTGTTCTCCTTGACATCACAGATGAGTGTGGGCTAAGTCCTTGAATCAATTCGATAAATTCCTTCTGCTCAACTGTTGAGAGTGAATGCATACCTTAAACAACATAGGAAACCAGGGCCGCGGGAAGTAATTTTGAACAGGGGGTGCTGTGAATTTTTTTTTTTTTTTTTTGACAAAAAACCTATGAGCCTATAGGCCTATTTAAAATAAATTTTAAAAATAAATACATTGAGATTGACTACTTTATTGTCATTTACACTTCAGTGCACAGCCAGCCAGGGTCTGAAACACACAGACATCAGTTCTCAGATATGCGCAATGCGCTATTAATCTGAAGCAGAAGCAGAATCAGAAATAATAGTTTAATAATCGAAAGAAAACGAAATAATTACTTTCATTACAATTTCAGATAGCCTATACATACATGCAAGTTATTTAGATACAACAAATAATATTACAACAAAATATAATAATAATCAAACTTCACAATAACGCTAAAACAATGAAATTGATTTGGTCAGCTGGCTTGAGTCACTGCATGTTTATGTCACACGCAACTCTATTAACTCCAAAATCTTTTTACGCACACCACAAGGAAATAATCTCTGACTATTTAAGCAATTTGTTTATTGAACAGTTCTCCACATCCATTACGCAAAGAACACACGCACAGTATAAAGCTTTCTGTCTCCATCTCCAACCTTTTTACACAAACCACAAGGAAATAATCTCTGACTATTTAAACGTTATTTAACAGTTCTCCACAACCATTACGCAAAGAACACACGAACGAAATAATACTCTCCCTCTCCATCTCCATCCCCACCACCTTACAAAAATACTATAGTGTACTACTTACAATTGCTTGGCTAGTCAAAGCTGATCCCACACTTGTTGCCAAAAAAATAAATGTTACAAGCGCGGCAGCACCATGCTCTTACCTGAGCTACATGCAGGCAGGGTGCCCTGGTTACAGGTGTCCAAATGTCGAGGTGCGCTGTATTATATAAAGATGGATGTATTCTGCATGGAATGAGCGGGAAACCTCGTTACTCGGCGACCAAACCTGCCTGCCTGACGTTGACAACGTAACTTCCGAACCTGTGTTGATTAGGCCTCAAAATATGAAATTAAAATCCAAAATATACGTAATAGCCTACGTGTGTCAAAATCATTTTCTAAAATATTCATAAGGAATTTATAAATTGTGCAAAATATTTTAATAGGCCTACATTTTTTTTTTAAATCTCCCTCTCGTCACTACTCGTCAGCACCCCCACTTCCCGCGGCCATGTAGGAAACAATCAGCTCATCTAATCTTTTTTTGTGACACCACTGTGACTGAAGACCCTGCAAACAACTTGCTCTGCTTGTATTTGCTGCTGAGGCTGTGAAATGCTGCTTGTGTTGTTCATAGTCCTGAAGTGCTTCAGGGTGTACCCTCTTTAAATGAACTTTGAAATTCGTCGTTGCAGCTAAAGAGCCAGATATGATGTTTTTCTTTT
This sequence comes from Carassius auratus, assembly GCF_003368295.1. NCBI lineage: Eukaryota > Metazoa > Chordata > Actinopteri > Cypriniformes > Cyprinidae > Carassius > Carassius auratus. Next base: position 98,896 of record NW_020526536.1, on the reverse strand, counting down.
TTTTTGCACAATTTACATTCGGCTTGAACCTGGCCCAGTTCTGACCCACAACCTAATCAGTTTACATGTGAAGAAATCCATTTATTCACAATCTTCTCATGAGATGAGTGTTTGACAGACAGTATAAGATGTGTTTAACAAATTATTCGGCAAACTACTTCCTCTCATCGCTGCTTTTTGGTGGTTTGGAGAACAATTACTCAGAGTCGGCCTCTGTCGTTTCACAGAATTATACAATGGAGAGCACGTCAAGCATAAAAGCCTTGTAGGTTTACTGAGGAGCGTGCGCAGTAAGTAGGTTCATGTCGTATAGCCGTGCGAATTGTGAAAGTATAAACAAGGCTTCAACTGCACAAAGCTAAAGAGAAAGCGGAAGGTCCTATCTATGTAAACGATTTAGAAAATGTTCCATCGATTCACAATTTATATCATCGCTACGAATGTACGATATTGTCATATGATATCACCCATCCCTAACATGCAGTAACGTTAATGCTTCAAACACATTTGACAAGCTACTTTAATCAACAAGTAGCACATCCTCACCTTATTCCAGAAAAGTTGCCGATCCAAGGCTGGGTTGTACAGCTGCGGCTCACGTGCATGAATGTTGGGGTTGGGGGGGAGGGGCGTGTCTGGTCTGAACTAGTTGACGCATGAAAACAGCACCCTGATAAAGAGGTTGCCTGTCTCAAAGTATTTTGAGTATTTTGAAAATACAAAAATAATAATCTTAAATGTATTTAAATTAGTGGTGGGCCGTTATTGGCGTTAACGTGCTGCGTTAACGCGAGACTCTTATCAGGCGATAAAAAAAAATATCGCCGTTAATCTATTCTCAAAGTTGGGTTGGGAGCTGGGTCTATACTAAGCAAGCTATGATGACTTTCACCTTGATATTTTATATAACCGACTGACTGAGGTCAGCCTAAAAAGATGCTCAGGACAGTTGACGGGGCACTGCTGCGCATCGTCACGAAAGCTTATCTTTTTCACATGTTTTTAAGCCTTACCGCTTGTCGATTTAAACATTAAAGCATCCAAACACAAGACGCGGAAAAGCTGAACAGAGCAGCTGGTTTCTTGCGCACGAGTGTGTTCGGTGCGCACGAGAGAGAGAGCCCCGTATCACGGACAGCGACACTGAACCGAGCTCTCTTCTGCAAAGTTCTCCTCGAAGTCCCTCCTGCACCCGAACGAACAAATACAAATCGCAGTTTGAACAAACAAAAAGATTTGAAAGAGCTCAATTCAGTACTCGCGGTGTTCTGGTGTTCAGGGCTCGCGCAGAGAAAGGCGTCTCAAAACACTTGAACATCGAATTTGCTTATTTTTGCTCTTGTGCTTTCAAATACATACAAAATATGTCAAAATATCCACCTTGGAAACTGTCAGTTATTTCTGAATTGAAAATAAACAGTTGAGGAAAAAAATTAGATGAGTATTATATTGGATGCGTTCATCGTCTTTTAAAGGGACCGCGTCTAATTTAGCGACTGGCTGCTGTAATGTTAATCCAAGAAAATGAAAATCACTCACTGCTCTTGACTGAATTAAAACTGTAATAATATGAGAAATGTTGAAAGTGTCTGAATAAATGTAGGTTTGATTGTATATTTCATTTTTACATTGAAGACTATCCAGTGCTATTTTACATTTAATTATTTGGTTTCTGTACCTTGACACCTACAAACTTGAAAAAACTTAAACATTGGTGTGAAACAGGCGTAAGGTTGTTGTGCAATGTGGAATTAGTTTACAGCTTTTTCAAGCACTTTGTGATGTATTTTGGAAACAGGAGATAAGCCCTTTTTCTAATGCACCATCTAGCTTGATAAACCCCTTCTCAAAGACTTACTGTTTGTCAATTCTATCTGGGTAACACACATATTCTGAATGCCTTCGGCAGAATTCGAATGAGACATTTTAATCTAGATTAATCTAGATTAATTTCAAGATCACAGTGAGATTAATCTAGATTAAAAAAATTAATCTATGCCCACCTCTAATTTAAATACAAATTACATTTGATTTTTTCCAAAGGCTTTAAAATACAAAATACAAAATAGTATTTTGTATTTCAAATACGTATTTTAAATACATGTATCTGAAATACTGCCCATCCCTGCTACTGTGTATAGACCACCAGGGCAGTATACAGAATTCCTTAAATAATTTGCAGATTTCCTCTCAGACCTTCTGGTTACAGTTGACTAGACGCTAATCATGGGAGATTTTAATATTCACGTTGATAATACAAATGATGCATTAGGACTTGCATTTACTGACCTAATAAACTCTTTTGGAGTCAAGCAAAATGTCACCGGGCCCACTCATCGTTTTAATCATACACTAGATTTAATTATATCGCATGGAATCGATCTTACTGCTATAGATATCGTACCTCAATGTGATGATGTTACAGACTATTTCCTTGTATTGTGCATGCTACATATCACTGATATTAACTATATGTCTCAGCATTACCGTCTGGGCAGAACTATTGTTCCAGCCACCAAAAATTTTATTCGCAAATAACCTGCCTAATCTATCTCAACTGCTATTTGTACCCCAAAATACACATGAATTAGACGAAATTACTGACAACATGGGCACTATTTTGTCTAATACATTAGAAGCTGTTGCCCCCATCAAATTGAAAAAGGTTAGAGAAAAACGTACTGTACCATGGTATAACAGTAATACTCACTCTCTCAAGAAAGTAACTCGTAGTCTTGAACGCAAATGGAGAAAAACTAACTTGGAAGTTTTTAGAATTGCATGGAAAAACAGTATGTCCAGCTATAGACAGGCTCTAAAAACTGCTAGGGCAGAGCATATACACAAACTCCTAGAAAATAACCAAAACAATCCAAGGTTTTTATTTAGCACAGTGGCTAAATTAACAAATTACCAGACGCCACCTGATTCAAATATTCCACCAACGTTTAATAGTAATGACTTTATGAATTTCTTCTCTGGTAAAATAGATAACATTAGAAATACAATAGCGCAGTGGTTCCCAACCTTTTTCAACTCGCGGCCCACACAACCACACACATATGTTTGCGCGGCCCACTTCAAAAAAATTAACTGACTCCGCTTTTGTTGGGTTAATAACTTAGTACTCAGAAGCTAGATTGTTAACTGTATTTATTGAATGAACTAGATATGTGCGATATGAAAAAAAAAAAAAAAACTATTGCGATTTCTTTGATCAATTTTGCAATTGTGACACACACCGATATGCTTTTACAGTCATAAATGCATTCAGGATAAATTTTAAACATATTTCCAAAGAAAACCTATTAGAGCTTTATCAAAAAGTTGTAACGTCTCTAGAACAGACATAAGTCAAAATTATCACTATAGTAAAGATGTAACAAAAAATGTATAAACTTATGGCAAAAAAAAAAAAAAAAAAAAATTCGGTGTACAGGGACTTTTTTTTCCCTTTTTTGCCATGCATTGTTCATAGAGCTCATTAATTGTAGCGGTGCCTCAGGTGTTTGCAGTGTGTATACAGTATGTGTATGCGGTCAGCAGCAAGAGCTCATAAATATAACGAGAAAGCACATTAAAATAATGCATGAGTGTGAATCTCTCTGTTGGCAAGCAGATTTCCTTTGCTCTGTCACAAAACCAGACGTGCTTGCTCAGATACACGCTGCTCTGCGCGGAGAGAGTGTTCGTACTTAAAACGTGTCTCCTCTCACTTAAACTGCGTCCTGTGCACTCACAACTCTCTCTATGCTCATGTGTTAGATATTATTTTCGCACGTTTTTTTTCTAGCCTTTTACCACGTGCAGTGTGAACGCTCTGATCCGTTAACATGGGCTCAGAAAAAAGGCGCATCACAGACAGAGTGTGAACCTGGAGTTAGGCATATGCCCAGTCTGTTCTGTTCTCGCGCTAGGCGCAATGCATTCTGATTGGATCGGATAGCATACTACGGGAGGTCAGGGCCGGGGAAAATTGTGCTATAAAGTGATTTAGAAATCGCGCACGCTCAAATCGTGAATTTACAGCCCTAGAATGGACTGGAAATGAACAGAAAATAATTGCCGGCCCACATGCAATACCACCGCGACCCACGGAGGGGGCCACGGACCACAGGTTGAAAACCACTGCAATAGCGAATGTAGATTGTACAGCATCTAACACTTCAGTTTCATCCATCGCACCCAAAGATAATTTGCAGTGCTTTACAAATATAGGACAGGAAGAGCTAAATAAACTTATCACTGTATCTAAACCAACAACATGTTTATTAGATCCTGTACCCACTAAATTACTGAAAGAGCTGTTACCTGTAGCTGAAGAACCGCTTCTCAATATTATTAATTCATCGTTATCTGTAGGTCAAAAACCATTCAAGCTGGCGGTTATTAAGCCAAGCTTATTCTAAGTTATTAAGAAACCAAAACTAGATCCTAGTGAACTGGCAAATTATAGGCCTATTTCAAATCTTCCATTTATGTCTAAAATTTTAGAAAAAGTTGTTTCTGCTCAATTGAGCACCTTCCTGCACAAAAATGATCTGTATGAAGAATTTCAGTCAGGTTTCAGGCCCCACCATAGCACAGAAACTGCACTTGTTAAAATTACAAATTACCTGCTTCTTGCGTCAGATCAAGGCTGCATCTCATTTCTAGTCTTACTTGATCTTAGTGCTGCGTTCGACACCATAGATCATGACGTACTCATAGATAGATTACAAAACTATACAGGTATTCAAGGGCAGGCTCTAAGATGGTTTAGATCCTACCTGTCCGATCACTGCCATTTTGTTTACTTGAATGGGGAGTCATCTCATATATCATCAGTAAAATATAGAGTGCCACAAGGATTTGTCCTAGGTCCCCTTGTATTTTCAATATACATGTTGCCCCTTGGTAATATTATTAGAAAATACGGAATTAGCTTCCACTGTTATGCTGATGATACTCAGCTATATATTTCAATGAGACCAGAGGAGACCTCTAAATTATCTAAGCTAACAGAGTGTGTTAAAAATGTAAAAGACTGGATGACCAATAATTTTCTCCAATTAAATTCGGATAAGACAGAGATATTAATTATTGGACCAAAAACTCTACATAGAATCTTATAGATTATAATCTGCAACTAGACAGATGTACTGTTACTTCCTCTACAGTAAAAAATCTGGGTGTTATATTAGACAGCAACTTGTCTTTTGAAAATCATATTTCCCATGTTACAAAAACTGCATTCTTCCATCTTAGAAACATTGCCAAGCTACTAAACATGTTATCTGTTTCTGATGCAGAAAAGCTAGTCCAAGGTAGTCCAAAATGCAGCAGCTAGAGTCCTCACCAGGTAAAGAAAATATGATCATATTACCCCAATTTTACAGTCTCTGCACTGGCTACCTATTAAGTTCTGTATCAGTTACAAATTATCACTACTTACCTATAAGGCCCTAAATGGTTTAGCTCCTGCTTACCTAACTAGCCTTTCACCACGCTACAACCCATCACGCTCCCTAAGGTCACAAAACGCTGGACTTTTGGTAGTTCCTAGGGTAGCAAAGTCCACGAAAGGAGGTAGAGCTTTTTCACATTCGTCTCCCAAACTCTGGAATAGCCTTCCTGATAATGTCCAGGGTTCAGACACACTCTCTCTGTTTAAATCTAGATTAAAAAAGCATCTCTTTTGCCAAGCATTTGAATAATGTATCTTAAATCGTGAGTGTAGTTGCATCTGATGCATTTTTATCCTTTAGCTTGGGTTAAACTAATTAATTTTACTTTGTTGGATCAGCAGCTATGCTAATGATGTCTCTATTTGTTTCTATGTTTTGCCATGGGATTTACACAAGCTCCAGTCTGGATCCAGAACACCTGAGAAGAGATGATGCTAACCCTGAATCAACAACAGAACTAACAAATATTGCTACAAGTGTGACTGCATCATATAATAATTATTAATAATGTTCATCATCTGGCTGACTACATCTTGTATTAATTTTTCTACAAATCCTGTCATACGTGCACAAACTGACAGCTAAAATAAACTTGAAAACTTGACTATCTATTTTTCTATCATCTAACTCTTTCTATTTATCTATCTATCATCTGACTCTATCTATCTATCTATCTATCTATCTATCTATCTATCTATCTATCTATCTATCTATCATCTGACTGTTTCTATCTATCTATCTATCTATCTATCTATCTATATATCTATCTATCTATCATCAAACTCTTACTATCTATCTATCTATCTATCTATCATCTAACTCTATCTATCTATCTATCTATCTATCTATCTATCTATCTATCTATCATCAAAATACTATCTATCTATCTATCATCCATCTATCTATCTATCTATCTATCTATCTATCTATCTATCTATCTATCTATCTATCTATCTATCTATCATCAAAATACTATCTATCTATCTATCATCCATCTATCTATCTATCATCTAACTCTATCTATCTATCTATCATCAAAATACTATCTATCTATCTATCTATCTATCTATCTATCTATCTATCTATCTATCTATCTATCTATCTATCTATCTATCTATCTATCTATCTATCTATCTATCTATCTATCGCTCGGCGCTGCATAACATGGTTAAGTCATTTATATATATTTTTAAGAGCTTCTTAAAATAAAATATTACTCCAAATGCACACAATACACCCATTAGAACACAACAAAAGCAACATCTAGGGGTTTTTGAGCCGTGTATATGTGCAAAATGCAATATTTGACATCGCAAAGGAAAAAAAAGGTCACATGACAGCTGCCTTTCGGGGCGAGATCGGACAAATAAATACACATTTCATTCACACTGACAAGCTAAACCAACATATGTTATTATTACCGGGTCGGATCTCATTAATAAATTATGTCTCTGGCAAAAGAACCGAGAGAAAGACGAGAGAGACAGCTTCATGAGCAGCCCATTTGACAGCGTGATACAGTTAATGAATACTGGAAGGAAAAAAAGTCACAACAGCCTTTTAAATTAAAACAGTGCAGTGAATCAACACAAAACAATTAGAAGAATATTTTATAGAGATCAAAATGAGTGCTTGTGTGATCTTTTTGTCTTAGCTGAAAATAAAATCCATCTCTCCAGCTTCAGAGGACAAGTGATTCTGGCTTTTCGTCGGTAGATCGGACAAATCAAGTACACGATTATTTCAAAATTCATAATAGCTCGGCGAATATAAACGAAAACAGCCACGTGAACATATTATGTCCGTATTATGCCAAATTTTGAATAGAAATTCACCACTAATTCATATTCAGTCACGTCAGCAGCGGTTTATTTATGTTCACATAGACTCACTGAACAGCGTCAATAAGGATTTATAAACCAAAGATGAATATCCGCGGAGATATATGGATATATTTATTGATGTTTACTCCATATTTCTTCAGACAGAATCGTCATTTCTATTCATTTTCCACTGATTTACGCGATCTGATGATAAACAGCCTCTCCCAGCGATCTGTGTGTGTGTGCAGTGCTGGGTGCTCGTGTGTGTGTGTGTGTGTGTGTCAGTCAGACTCCGATTGGTCCATCCTTCGCCATGTCAATCTTAGAGTGTCATAACCGGACACCGCCACATCGTGTCACATGCTTCCTGTAAACTTCCTGGTTCATATCTTACCATAACCAAAGAGTATAGAAGCCAAGAGGCGAAACGCAATAGAACGCTCCATAGCAACAGTTGCCCCCATGAAGTGACGGCGCGCCCACCATTATGGACTGAAAACTGAAGCAAAACGCTGAGAAATAATGGGAGTCAATGGCACTGAAAAACGTAACATAACAAAAACTTAACATAACTAAATTTTTTCTGGCCGTCATATCTAAATATGAAAACAATTTAAAATACATTAATGAGGATGACCGACGTTAAATGACAGAAAATATATGTCTATTTGTCCGTTATGCATGGCCTAATTACCCTTAGGAAAATAGTATTTTGGGACAAAATATTACTACAGAAGTACTATAAGACTACTATAGAAATACTATAGCGGCTCTAGGATATTATAGAGGTATTACAGAACATAACATACTTCTGTGATGTTCTGTAATACCTCTATAATATTTTTAAGATGCTATAGTATTTCTATAGTAGTCTTACCGTACTTCTGTAGTATGTCCCAAATTACTATAGGCCTAGTATTCCTATAAGATTACTATAATATTTTGTCCCAAAATACTGTAAGATTCCTATAGTACTTTTTCGTAAGGGTATGTCCCCCACCGAATCGTCTTCATTAGCCTACCACTTACGGTTTGCAAAGATACAATTATAAAATTACTGCAAACCTTTAATCTATCAATATTTATGTTCTATTATGCATTTTCCTTGTTATATGAATAACATAAATTCATGAAATAATATATATAGGCAGACACACAGTAATAAGATTTATTCAAATGTTGATTTTGACATTAGTGAACATCACCATATATATGATTTGGAAAAATAAATAAATAAATAAATAAATAAATAAATAAATAAATAAATAAATAAAATTATAAATGAGCATTTCTAAAGACAGTTCATCTTTTACATAGAATTTCACAAAAATATTAACAACTTGTTTTGCAACATCTTCAGTGAAAGTGCACACAGTGAACGTTTCAATGGCAAGAACAAAAACAATCTGTGAATGTCCTGTTACAGACGGAAAGGTACAAAAAAAAAAGATGTGCAATCTAGCAAGTGCACACATGAACTATAAACAATACTAAAATGGAAGTGGTGCCATAAGATCTCAGTAATTAACCAGACACCACCTATTGTGTGTGCATTTGTGTATGAGAAGTTTGTTTGCATTTTTTTTCTTTATGTGAGAGAAGAGTCACTGACATAGAATGGAAGCATTAGTCAAAAAGGTGTATAATCTAGCAAATGCACACATGAACAAAAAAGAACTCTGACCATCTTTCGGAAACTAGTGTACTACTAGCCAGCTACTAGCCAGTTCAAGTTTTGTATAGATTTCTAAAAATGAACAATAACTGATTGGAAGAACTGATCATTTGAACTGATTGAAAGAACTGATCATATGATGAAAGTCAATCATTAGTTTATAAGGCAAACTTGACAGAGATGCACTAGCCTAACATTCATGCAAATTTACCAACGCTAACAATGCTGTCATTCAAGTTAAATCACGACATCATTACAATATTTCCACTTAAATGAGTTATACCTTTGTGCATCCTTTGGAAATCGATGAAATGCCAAATCGCTTCTGGTGGACTGGTAATTTTTGCAATTTATTGCAGAACACTACTTGCGTTTTGACCACTTGCTCATCTTCTTCACAGTTTGGTTGTGTGGCACGCAAACTGGTGCTAACGATTTCAGCAGCTTTCAGTCCATAATGGCGGCCGCGCCTCCGCAGTGCCATCTACAGACTGTTACCCATAACACAACAGAGTTTCGCCTCTTGGGCTTCTATACTCTTTGCCATAACAACACTGAAACACCTCTGTACACACGAAATATCCGAATAATAAACCCGCGATTACGATAATAAAAATTAAAGCTTTAGCCTAAGTTCTGCCAGGAAGACTCAGTTACTTCGTCACTAATTACCTTCATCATTATCCAATCACATCTTTATACTCCTGTATAAAAGATCGTACTTACACATGTTTGAGTTCGCAGATGCCGACGTGATAACAACCGCAGATTCCGACGCGATTGTTCCTTGCTCAAGCTGTCGCGTTTATTGATTTACTCGCTATAGTTAAGTTTGTGTCCTGCAAACTATCGCGAGTTCGACGTTCCTCTAAGATGCACACGAGATCGTTGGCTTTGCTCCGTGTCGCGGTGATTATCTGCGGTCGTTCGTGTTGGATGATATACAAGCTTTGGCTTTTCTCGGCAGAGGATGTGAAACATTGGCGGAGTTTCGTGTGCTTTCCAGGGTTGCCAGGTTTTCTCAAAACCGTCAATTACTACTAAAAATAGCCCAATCGCGTTTCAAGAAGGGGTTTCTCGGAAGAATTCACATTCTAGGGGCTATATATGACATTATTGGGGTCACCTCAAACCCCGGACAGGAATAGCAACCCGCAGTAAAAAAAAAAAAAAAAAAAAACGTCTTGGCAATGCCGGTGCTTTCCGAGATGTCGCGTCAGTGCTGCTTGGGTCTCAACACCTGAAAGGACTTTGGTCTCAATCAACAAATATTTCATCTGTACGCTCACGTGAACCTGCACGAATGAAGTCTCTCCGGACCAGCAGACAGAATCAAGGCTGCCGGTCTCTTTCGGCATCTCGCCTCCATCACTTCATCAGTCTACAGCATTATTAGTATCATTTTTATGTTCTTTGTTGGGCATTAATTTTATTCTTGCACGTTCAAGATAAAGCGTGCTTGTTGACCATCGTGCTTGTTTATCTAGCAGACTCACACTGCATAATTAAGATGTTGATCATAGTGCATGCAATGTTTTGAATAACTCCTTCGTAATGAGGCATTTTAAGGCTTGTAATAAAAGCTACAATCTTTTATACTGATAAGGATTGTTCGCATTTCTGTAAAAATATGCTTCGTCTAGAACACTTAAGATTTGTTGTTTTAATCCTATGCTATCTTTGTTTATTCAGTCATTGTTTCATTTTCGTCTATTCCTGAATGCTTTGTTCTGGAATGGGATTCTATGGCTGCAGATGCAGAGAACCACTGCTCTCACCTCATCTTTACACGGCTTACTCTTGGACTAGCGCTATTATGAACACTGGATCTATCAAGCTGATGTGTATATGGACCCTTTCATTTGAGTCGTAGGTAAGATTCGGCTCAATGCTAAGTAGGCATCTTAAGTCCATTTGACACGGAAGTTGCTGCTGACTTTATTTCAGAGTAGTGACATATCTCCAGTTTAAACCGAATATTAATTAGCAGGCATGGTTTGTTTGCACTCATGGTCTCCGTCTCACTCATAGCAAACTAATGGCTGGAGGGGCGTGTTAAGGAGGTTCTGCACATGCTGTCAAACTGACGTCATCAGAAAAACTATGCATTACAGAGTGGAAATGTTCAGATTTTGATAAAGATTACGAAGACAAACAATTATTAATTGTTTACATCAAGATTAGCAATGTGTGCTAGTAAGTTTAAGTCAATTTCGATTTTATGCGGACTTTAAGCTGCAATCAAGGCTTGTTTATTTCGCGCATCTACTGGTGTTGGTTCATTCTGTCTCTCATACCACCGACTTCAGTCTTACTTGGCTGTTGCGGCCTTCACATTACACTTTCAGACTTTCAGACAGCTGTGCCCCTCAGCCAACCCGGATCCTTCAATCTGCCCTCCGTTAGCAGACATAATACTAAACTAAACGACCTGCTTACGTCAGCTAGAAATCACATTTCTAAAGGCGTCGCTCCCTCTACACTCAAAGCCTACACGTCTGCATGGTCCGCTTTCTAATGTTTTTCCTTCCAAATTTCTTTTTTTCCTATTCTAATTTCGACCGTTTGCTCCTTTCTCGTCTTTAATTTTAAAAATCGCAATCTTAAAATTTCTCTATTCGCAGACTCCTTGTCGGCATCCAATTCTACACTAAATTTTATAATCCTAATTTTCAAAGCCTTTTTCTGAATATTCCGTTCGATTACTACTTAAGGGGTTAGCTAAATCTCCCAACAAAATTAAAGACAAACGTCTGCCTATTACACTGCCCATATTGCAAAAATGAATTACTTCCGTCCGCTATGGCCTTCTTTCTAAGTACCTCAATATTCTTCTCGAGGCAGTGTTTTATCTGCCTTCTACGGGTTTATTTGTCCAGGGGAATTCACTTCAGAAACTAATTAATTTGATCCTGCTCGTGGCATTTCCTTTTCAGATCTACGATTCGGACCTAAATTCTTCACACTCTTCCTTAAGCACTCCAAACCGATGCGCAAGGTTCTGGTGCTACCTTAACAATTTCAAAAATCAATAATAATTTCTGTCCCTTCTCAGCCACGGTGAAATTCCTTAAAATCCAGCCTAGAACTTCTAAAAACGCACCGCTCTTTACTTTACCTAACGGAGCACCCCTTTCCAAGGCCTGTTTTAGAACTCACTTGACCACTGTTCTCAAAAGCTGCAGTCTATCCCCCTCTCTCTATACCAGCCATTATTCAGAATTGGGCACGCTACTTCAGCAGCTGAACGAGGAATCTCTACGTCAGCTATTAAGATCATGGGCAGATGGTCTTCCTCAGTGTTCGAATCATACATCAGACCTGACCATTCTCGAAGCTCAGCAAGCTCTCCTGTAACAAATCAGGTAAATTCATGCAATTACTGGTGGTGGTGTTACTAGCGGTATATAAAAAAAAAAAAAAAAAAACACTCTGTATGGTCTATTGAGGCCTGTCTGCGTCTGGCCTATCGTGGCTATTTCTGTATGGTCTATCGAGGCCTGTCTGTGTCTGGCTATCATGGCTATTTCTGTATGGTCTGTAGAGGCCTGTCTGTGTCTGGCTATCATGGCTATTTCTGTACGTTCTATAAAGGCCTGTCTGTGTCTGCCTATCGTGGCTGTCTGCGTCTGGCCTATCGTGGCTATTTCTGTACGGTCTATCGAGGCCTGTCTGTGTCTGCCTATCGTGGCTATTTCTGTATGGTCTATCGAGGCCTGTCTGTGTCTGCCTATCGTGGCTGTCTGCGTCTGGCCTATCGTGGCTATTTCTGTATGGTCTATCGAGGCCTGTCTGTGTCTGGCTATCATGGCTATTTTTTTGTACGGTCTATCGAGGCCTGTCCGTGTCTGCCTATCGTGGCTGTCTGCGTCGGGCCTATCGTGGCTATTTCTGTACGGTCTATTGAGGCCTGTCCGTGTCTGCCTATCGTGGCTGTCTGCGTCTGGCCTATCATGGCTATTTCTGTACGGTCTATCAAGGCCGGTCCGTGTCTGCCTATTGTGGCTGTCTGCGTCTGGCCTATCGTGGCTATTTCTGTACGGTCTATCGAGGCCTGTCTGTGTCTGCCTATCGTGGCTGTCTGCGTCTGGCCTATCGTGGCTATTTCTGTATGGTCTATCGAGGCCTGTCTGTGTCTGACTATCATGGCTGTCTGCGTCTGGCCTATCGTGGCTATTTCTGTACGGTCTATCGAGCCCTGTCTGTGTCTGCCTATCGTGGCTATTTCTGTACGGTCTATCGAGGCCTGTCTGTGTCTGCCTATCGTGGCTGTCTGTGTCTGGCCTATCGTGGCTATTTCTGTATGGTCTATCGAGGCCTGTCTGTGTCTGGCTATCATGGCTATTTCTGTACGTTGTATAAAGGCCTGTCCGTGTCTGCCTATTGTGGCTGTCTGCGTCTGGCCTATCGTGGCTATTTCTGTATGGTCTATCGAGGCCTGTCTGTGTCTGGCTATCATGGCTATTTTTTTGTACGGTCTATCGAGGCCTGTCCGTGTCTGCCTATCGTGGCTATTTCTGTATGGTCTATCGAGGCCTGTCTGTGTCTGGCTATCATGGCTATTTTTTTGTATGGTCTATCGAGCTCTGTACATGTCTGAAATAAAACTTATATATATATATATATATACATAAATAAAAAAAAAAATTCATTTAAACATAGGCATATGAGGTTTAATCTAACGTTATCATACTGATCATGCTAACTCTCTCTTTATATCTTCCAGGAACCTTAGGATTCACAACTGGTTTGTATACTTTCATCTATTTATTTTTGGGGGGGAGGCCGGCCCTGTCTGGTGGTTTCATAATCCACCTATTTTTGGGGGTCGGCTGCGCCCCTGCCTCCGTCCTCAGGCAGGAAATGCATGTCCGCTACCCTCGGAATACGAACCTTGGACGGGGCCTTCCGCCAAAGAAATTTATAATTATGCTTGCTGAGTTGTCAATAAATGTATGCTTCGTACGTTTTATCTCCCGAGTCTTTCTGGTAGAACTTGAGATTTTCTTGAGATCTGGGGCGTTTTTATAAAAAAAAAATCGAAAATGTACATCGGAAATGCTAACTTGTGCAGCGATGGAAAAAGGCTACAAATAGCATATTTTTACAATAGTAAACGACCAAATTCCACCCCTGATCGCTAAATGAAGTTATTACAAACACTCGATCAGGGTTTAAAGTGAGTTTTTAGGAAAAGTGTACTAATAATTTAATACATTGTCTGATGTAGCTTGATGCTAATGTTAACTCTAATGCTACTAATAGCAGGTGCATTTCTTCATAATGCATTTCTGTCACAATAATTTTTATAGTAAGACTTTTGATAAGGGCTAAATGCATACTGAGAGTAAGATAGCAGTTTAGTGGATTGTAAAGGTTGAAATAACCACAACAAAGGCTGATAAAGGTGTAATAAAAGCAAAAGAATAATGATAAAAGAATAATGCGGATAATGTGTCATACCTGGCGGAGGTTCGAAAGACTCATTTGGTGAGAACAATATAATCATGAAACGGGGAGTTTTCAAAGCCAACACACATACAGAGAGCACAGGAATGTTTGCATGTGAGATCTTACAGAGATGACAAGTGCCATCAATCTGATTAGCCTTCTCTAAAAACACACATGACATGGCCTTAGAAAATATTTCACAAAATTCAGTTTTACAGATTAGATTATGAAATTTTCATATGAAGCGTTGGTAGACTTGTGGCTTTAGCTACACTGTGTTGTTAAACTCATATCCTACATCAACAATTTTTTTTTAAATACATTTAAAAAATATGTTTTTAATATTTTTATTTTTATATTTAAGCTTATATATCTCTATTATCATAACAGTATGAGTGATTCTGATTCCTGAACAGTAAACTTTGAAGTGTCAGCTTTGTAGACAAATGTTGATTATGTATGTAGTCAGAAAGAATCATGAGCAAAATCATTTTTATTTTGGGTATGTCATTTCTGTCTCCATGCCAAAAATGGGGGGTGACTGGTAAGGGGTTAATATTTATTTTTATGAAAACCCGTAAGTCCAATAAGTTAGAAAAGATATAGCACACCTAATGTGCATAAATAAAAAAGAATAAATATTCATAATTTTTTATAAACTTTCATAAAACCCAATATAGTAATTATGCAAAAATGATCATCTCCTAAATACCATTACATTTGATCATATTTTAATAGTATTGCCAATATATTTATCAAGTTATCACACATTACTGAAAAAGTGAAGAAGGGACACTATGATAGTTATCTATTTTCATGTTGTGCATATAATAGTACTCACAAAAGGACTCATCATTTACTTGAAGATACATGTCCATTGTGTAACTGCATCATCTATACAAACCATTGTGCTTGAACCCCTTATGATCACCTTGATTTAAACCGTATTGTCTCAGTTATCTTGTGTGTCGTTGCCCACAACGCAACGGTGACAGGACTGTGAAATAGCAAACACGAGAAAAATAGGCATGACTTATTTCGCATCCAGCTAGACAGCCCTGCCGTAGCTGTTATCATAGCCTATGCTTTTTATTAGAAAAGAAAACAGCAAGGGACCATAGAAAAAGACTGTCATAGGTGTATTTTTGTTTATTATTATTATTATTATTATTTTATTTTTTTTGCAGCAGGGCAGCTCAAGAATGTTGGGCACACAAGTACTGTGGCTCTTTTGCCCCATGGCCAAGCCAACATCAAAGTTAGTTCACTAACTTTTAATTCTAGGTGTTATTCTTTTTCTGAGACTAAAATTTCTGACTCTAACTCCTCCTAGAGCTTTAACTCTACATACTTCAAACTCAGCCCAGCTCTTCAGACTAAACCCGCCGGGTGTGCTATATCTTTTCTAACTGATTGGACTTATTCCATAAAAATGAATATTAAAAATCATAAAAATCCCATAGACTTTCATTGAAAGGATGTTCAGATGAGCCAAGCTCCGAATCCCATTAGACTCAATCTAGCTTTGCTTCTATTAACTATTTCTAATCAATTTTAACTCATTCAAACTCATCTATCTATCTATCTATCTATCTATCTACTTATCTAATATTTCTAATCCATCTATCTATCTACTTATCTAATATTTCTAATCTATCTATCTACTCATCTAATCTATCTATCTATCTATCTATCTATCTATCTATCTATCTATCTATCTATCTATCTATCTATCTATCTACTCATCTAATCTATCTATCTATCTATCTATCTATCTATCTATCTATCTATCTGACTGTTTCTATCTATCTATCTATCTATCTATCTATCTGTCTCACATTGTTCGGGAGGCAGACACACTCTTGCAGTTTAAATCTAGATTAAAGACCCATCTTTTTAACCTGGCTTACACACAACGTACTAATATGCTTTTAATATCCAAATCCGTTAAAGGATTTTTAGGCTGTATTAATTAGGTAAACCGGGAACACTTCCCATAACACCCGATGTACTTGCTACATCATTAGAAGAATGGCATCTACGCTAATATTAGTCTGTCTCTCTCTTATTCCGAGGTCACCGCAGCCACCAGATCCAGTCTGTATCCAGATCATAGGGTCATTGCAGTCACCTGGATCCAGTACATATCCAGACCAGATGGTGGATCAGCACCTAGAAAGGACCTCTACAGCCCTGAAAGACAGCGGAGACCAGGACAACTAGAGCCCCATATACAGATCCCCTGTAAAGACCTTGTCTCAAATGACCACCAGGACAAGACCACAGGAAACAGATGACTTTGCTGCAGCCTGGAATTGAACTGCTGGTTTCGTCTGGTCAGAGGAGAACTGGCCCCCCAACTGAGCCTGGTTTCTCCCAAGGTTTTTTTCTTCATTCTGTCACCGATGGAGTTTTGGTTCCTTGCTGCTGTTTCCTCTGACTTGCTTAGTTGCCTCTGACTTCATCTACAGCAATATCGTTGACTTGATTGCAAATAAATGCACAGACACTATTTAAAGCGCTATATAAATAAAGGTGACTTGACTATTTATCTGACTGTTTCTATCTATCTATCTATCTATCTATCCTAGCAACATGCTAATAATGTTAGAAACATGCTAGAAACATGCTAGAAACATGCTAGCGATATTCTAGTTGAATGCTAATCATGCTAGAAACATGCTAGCAGCATGCTAGTCACATGTTAATCATGCTAGCGACATGCTAGCCGAATGCTAATCATGCTAGAAACATGCTTGTGAAATGCTAGATGCATGTTAATCATGCAAGAAACATGCTAGCAACATGTTAATCATGCTAGAAACATGGTAGACGCATGCTAATCATGTTAAAAACATGCAAGCGACATGCTAGCCGAATGCTAATCATGCTAGAAACTTGCTAGTGACATTCTACTAACATGCTAATCATGTTAGAAACATGCTATCAACATGCTAATCATGCTAGAAACATGTTACCAACATGCTAGTCGCATGCTAATCATGTTAAAAACATGCTAGCGACATGCTAGTCGCATGCAAATCATGTTAGAAACATGTTAGTATCTTGTTAATCATGCTAGCAACATGCTAATGACTTTGCTAATCATGCTAATGGCATGCTAGTAACTTACTAGTAATGCTAGCAATATGCTAACTTCTTAAACTTCTTAAACTTTTCAAACTACTCAAACTTTTCAAACTTTCAGGTCAGGCTTTCTCAAGCCAATTTAAACGGTACATAACATACCCAGTTTCACCTAATCTCATGTTAATCTTGAGTACCTATAGAGTAGTACTGCATCCTTCATATATCCAAAAAGTCTTTAGTTTTATCATATTTATAAACGAAAAATACAGCTTCCGATTCTTTCCGGAAACAGCCGAGCTCCTGGAGGCGTTCCGTGAGCAGAGCTATAATAC
Source organism: Carassius auratus (assembly GCF_003368295.1). Taxonomy (NCBI): domain Eukaryota; kingdom Metazoa; phylum Chordata; class Actinopteri; order Cypriniformes; family Cyprinidae; genus Carassius; species Carassius auratus. Next base: position 81,078 of record NW_020526536.1, on the reverse strand, counting down.
TGATGTTTCGTGTTGTTTCCATTAACATATATTCACTTATGTGCTGATTTCCAACAAAATACAGAAATCTGATGCAATTGTACTTACATGAATGGGGTCTTTTACCACTGGGATCGCTCCATTTTTTAATAGCAAACGATGTCAAATCCAGCGTCGACTTGGGCCTTGTTTATAAAACATTCGTCACTCAAATGACCAGAACACTCAAACGCACTTGATACACTCCGTTGTTGCCCCCGAAAAACAAACTGCATCCTCTGTTCATGTAACGCTGGGTTCTTGGGGAAGCTGAACATGGTAAACTTTCCCTCACATCCAAAAATGTTTGAAGCGCGGTGATGGACGCGGTCTCGATCTCCTCTGGTCTGTGTGTGTGTGGATGCACTTTTCCGGGAGAAAAAGCTCATATAAGGACTTCCATTCTCGTCTACGTCATTAGATCCACGATCCAAAAAAAAAACAGCTGAAACTTGTACTAACCCGGAAGTAAGATTTTCGGCACAGAAATTCTCAGTCATTCTTCAAAATTATTTTTTTTTAACTTTGGGCATGTTTAGCATGAGAATCCATCTCTTTAACACTGTGAACAACTCTGAATACATGAAAAACCATTGTGCCCCCCCCCCCCCCTAAAGTTTGTTTTGACAAACCTTTTTATCTAGTTTTGTTTGTTTTGGTCACAAGAACTATTCTCGTAGTTTTGCAAAATTACGGTTGAACCCCTAATGTCACATGGATTATTTTACCAATCTCTTTATATTAATTTCGGTTTTAATATGATAGTTTATTTTTGTAAGGGTTTTCATGTCCATATGTTTTTTGTTATAATTATATTGGTGTCATCCATAACAAAAAGCTGGCCAAAAATGAAAGATTAAGTGAATATTTGAATGAAATGTTTCGTCAGTAGCCTAAACAAGGATTTGATTCTCCTGTAAGTGTAGCAGCAGTTACATCCGTTGCAGGTATTTGTAATAACATGTTATGTACATAAATTGTTTCTTTTGTATTAGCCTACATTATGTATTTCAACAGTGATATTAACCAATCATTATTGCCTCGCTGTTGTTATATATATATATACTGCATAAGTCATTTTAAATGCTATTGATGGCTTAGGTCTGTCTTACATTAAAACTCGTTATTTACATCAACAGCCAAAAAGGCTGGCTTTGTTTTACCTTTAACACATGATTTACAGTTTTTTTTTAATGAATATAAAACATTTAAAGTTTTGCATTATGGTTGACACCTAGATTAACAATTACACGTTTTATGAATGTTAAGTCTTTCTCAAATGCTGTTGATGTTAGAAAAGTGTATACCAATATTGCATGTAACTTTAGAGACGGTCCCTAAATTTAGGAATATTGTTCACCCAACGTCAAGCCAACTTTATGCCAGTTTTTTTATCGTCTTTCGTTTTCTTTTATGATCATTTGCATTCTGCTGTAAACATGCGGTTCGAGTGGTCACAAGCGCGGATGGGGGAATGGCGAGTCGGTTCAGCCTAGAAGCTTTGGATAAAATCGTCTGATAAATATAAATCTAGTAATTCAAATTTCCACTATACCAAAACAAGTGGTTAGTGTTATTTCAAACCATGTCTGATTTTTCTTATATCGTGTCATATTGTTATTGTACATAACTATGCATGTGATTCTTAAATAAATCATGTTCTTTAGCTCCGCAATGATAGACTCCTATATTCTGTTATTCCAAATGTGCTCTACTTTAACACTGGGTTTAGGCCTGACCTATAAATATTGGACTGAAACATGTCTATTAATATCTGTTAACATGAACCTCGTTCCTTCTATGGTATACACGAAGGAACACTGTGCTCGAGTTACCCATCACGTGTTGGTGTAGTGCTGTGTACCACAGTTTGCAGAATACACCCTGATCTGCTCTGACATCACTGTAGTGAGAGACTCAGAGAAAGAGAAACTAACTTTGTTTAACAGCAATATGAACACCTGAAACCATCAAACTCTTTAAACAACAGAATATTTATTCATTCAGAGACCCTTGTGAACACATCTGATACTCAAAGGTAAGTGATAGAAATATAAGAGAGATTGTCCTGAACAGGTTTCTAATGGCAGTGGTCTGGTTTAGTAGAGTTTATGTCAGACTGGAATGAGTTGAGCAGAAGCAGGTTTAAGCGTGTCAAGTACTCAGATACTTTAGTTGTTTACTGCACTGAAATTATATCAGATTTGTATTAAAGTATGTCATAGATTGAACAAAGTTAGGTATTTCTGTCATTTTGTCATAAATAAGTAAATGACCTACAGACAAACTGAACACAAACCTGCTTCATTGCAGCTGAAAATCACTTTTACATTACACAATAACTTATGATCATCTAATATATTTAGTGGAAAGACGAATCTATTAAGTAGATATATGTTTGTTGGAAAATATAGAGCTTGTAAGAGCTCCCATATTGGCCTCTTTTCACTAGTTTTCGGTCCAGTTTAGAAGAAGATTTTAATCTTCGTTTTTAAATCATTGAATGGTCTGGCACCTTCAAATCTCTTAATACAGCCTTATGCTCCGTCGAAGGGACTTAGGTCCACTGACCATTCATTGTTAGAAGTCCCTCATGTAAGGCTGAAGAGCAGTGACCGTGCATTTGCAGTGGTGGGCCCTAGACTCTTGAATAATTTGCATGTTTGAAAGGCCCAAACACTTGCTGTTTTTAAGTCTAGCTTAAAAACCTACTTTTATAGTATGGTGTTTAACACTGTGTGAGAGCTGCTATTTTTCTATTTTATTTTATTTTATACTATTATATAATATTTCATTGTATGTGTATATATATATTGTGACGAGTGGGGCGGGGCCGAGAGACGTGGGAACGAGGAGTGAGGCCAGGTGTAGTGATTGGAGATGAGCTGCACCTGCGCCCCACCACCTGTCTCGAGTCCCACGTAGGAGATGGAAGGATATAAAACTGGAGCGACCGTGAAGGACGAGAGAGGACCAGGCCTGGGCTTAGTTTATGTTTTGGTTTTTATTTGCGCGCACCAGTCGTCCGCGAGGGGCTGGTGTGCTGTTTTGTGTTTATTTTGAATATTAAAATGATTTTGATTGTGCGCCGATTCCCGCCTCCTTCTTCCCGATGAATAGGAAGTTCGATTGTTACATATACATATATATATATATATATATATATATATATATATATATATATATATATATTGTGACGAGTCAGCTGCCTCCTTCCTGATTGTCACCGACACCCCGTCCTTCTTCTTCTTCTTCTTCTTGTATTTATAATGGCGGGTGGCAACTAACGTTTAAGATGCATATCCGCCCCCTACTGTGCTGGAGTGTGGACCAGAAATTTATACTTCAGGAGAAGAAAAAAAAAAAAAAAAATTAATCAATAATAATAATAATAATAATAATTATTATTATTATTAACTACCTTTATAACATTAAGGAAACCAATGATTAAATTAATACAATGATCCACAAGGACTTAAATTATTTTAATTACACCAGTTTCTTTCAAAAAAATACACAAAGCTTTATATATCTGATCTCCAACTTTAAATAGGTTTTTAAGATTTAATGTGTTCACTCCATATTTCTTTAATTCATCTCTTAATTTTATCCTTTGATTTTCATATTTGACACATTGGCTAATCACATGTTCTGCTGTTTCTTCTTCCATTCCACACTCACACATACCTGATGGATGTTTTTTCAATAAATGCATTGTTTTATTCAACCCAGTATGCCCCAATCGCAACCTCAAAATAATTATATGTTCTCTTGTATGTCTACCTATTGATTTCATTCTTCCTACCACTTGTTTAATATTATATAAATGACGTCCCTTCTTCCCTTCATCCCATTGTTTCTGCCATTCCTTCATAATATTATTCCTTATTTTTGCTTTACTTTCAGCTTTACTAAATGCTACTTCCATAATTCTATCGTGTTTCAGAGCTTGCTTAGCCAACACGTCTTATTTTGTTCTATCCACTGCAATGCCGTTAAAATAGCTAACAACTCAACTGTAAACACTGTTAGATGATCAGAAGTTCTTTCTTTAATACTTATCTTCAACTCTGGAATAGTGAATGCAAAACCAGTAAGACCACTCTTAGGATCCTTTGATCCATCTGTGAATACTGCTAAAAAAGATTTATATACTGACCTTAGTCTGTCATCCACTATCTCTGCCCAGTTGCCCTTCCCTTTATGTCTTTTTATTTCCTCTTGAAAATGGAGATCAACAATTAGTGGTGGAAACAGCCAAGGTGGTGTGATTGGATAAGTGACAGTAGGACTGAACTTTCTCTCCTGTAACTCCATTTCAATTGCTATTTTTCCCGATGCCCAAGCAAAACATTCCACCTTTCCCTTTGTACTTTCCCAATATGGGTTTAGATACTTTACTGTTGGGTGCCTTCTTTCATTGTGCCCTTTTAGGTTTGCCCAATAATTCATCATCAACTGCTTGAATCGTAAATTTAGAGGTAACTCACCCATCTCCACTTGAACTGCACAAGCTGGAGAGGTCCTAATAGCCCCACAGCAGATTCTCAGTGCTTGATTTTGAATAACTTCTAGTTTCTTTATTGATGTTTTCGACGCTGATCTAAACACTACACTTCCATATTCTATCACTGGTCTCATTAAAGCAACATATAAATCTCTCAATGCCCTTTGGCTAGCGCCCCACTCTGACCCAGTTAAGCACCTCATTATATCTAAAAATCTTCTTGCATTTTTCCTCTACTTTTCTTACATGATCTGTCCAGTTTAATTTGGAGTCAAATATTACCCCTAAAAACCTAAAGCTATTTACCTGCTCAATTTGTCTTCCATACATCAAAATCCTAGCGTCCTTAACCCTCTTCAGAGTAAAAACCATCATCTTTGTCTTCTCTACTGAAAATTTAAAACCCCATGAATAAGACCATTCTTCAATCACTCTAACAGTTTCCTGCATTTTCTCTTGAATTAGTGTTAAACTCTTGCCATTCTTCCAAAGGGCCGCATCATCAGCAAACAATGACTTCCCGATATCATACTTTATTTTACAAAACACATCATTTATCATGATAGAAAAAAGCAATGGGCTTATCACACTACCCTGCGGAGTCCCATTTTCCACTCTAAATTTATTGGACACTGAAGTACCAATTTTAACCTGAATGTACCTTTCATATAAAAAGCTTTTAATCCAATTAAAAGTTCTTCCCTTAATATTAATTTTATATAATTTAATCAATAATCCCTCTTTCCATACCATATCATACGCTTTTTCTACATCTAAAAAAACTGCCATAACAGACTCCTTATTTATTTGAGCTTTTCTAATTTCAGTTTCCAAACAAACCACAGGATCCATTGTTCCCCATCCTTTCCGAAAACCACTCTGATAAAGAGATAAAAGTCCCTTATTTTCTACATAAAAAGTCATTCTTTCTACAATCATCCTTTCCATTATTTTCCCAACATGCGATGTGAGAGCAATAGGCCTATAGTTTGCTGGATTTGTAGGGTCCTTACCTGGTTTTGTTATAGGTATAATAATCGCCTCTTTCCAACTTATAGGTAATCTGCCTTCTACCCAGACCTTATTATATAATCCTAAAAGTTTCATTTGAATTAAAAATCCTAAATGCTTTAACATACTATAGCATACCTGGTCTTTTCCCGGGGCAGTTACTTTTGACTTATCTATTGCACGATTCATTTCTCTTAATGTAAATGGAGTATCCATAGCATCCTCTGTACTTTCCTTTCTTCTTAGTGCTTCTGGATATGCATCTCTAGTCTCTTCCCTCCCCCGTTTACTCGCCTCTGACAAATTATTAGAACTATAAATTTCCTCTAATGCCTTAACTATTATTTCAGCTTTTTCCTCATTTGTTACAGCTATGACTTCTCCTGATTTTAAAACTGGATACTGCCAATCTTTTCTAATTCCCCTCATTTTCCTTATTCCCCACACATCCCCCAATGGAGTTGTTCTACCTATACTACTACAATATTCTCTCCAACTATTTCTTTTTGCCTTTTTCACTACTTTCCTAACTTGTGCTTGAGTCTTTTTATACTCCATTAATCTTTGAAAGTTGTGCGTTCTCTTCAATCTCTTAAATGCCCTGTTTCTTTCTTTAATGATTTTACTACATTCTTCTGTCCACCATGGAACTGCTTTCCTATTCATTTTCCCTTTACTTCTTGGAATAGATAACTTAGCCGCTCTCAAAACTACTTCCCTAAACTTAACATCAATTTTATCTATATCTTGGTTTAAATCTATTTCACTACTTTCCACCTCGCATAAATACTCAAATTTTTCCCACTTAGCTTTATTAAATTTCCATTTAGCCTCTCTTTCCTCTACCCTCTCATCACTTCCTACATATATTTTACATAAAACAGGATAATGGTCACTACCTATAGTCGAATCCTCCCATATCTCCCATTCACAAATCCCTACCACTCTTTTGAAACCTTTGCCTGTGTGAACATCTATTCTTGTTTTCCTCCCATCATTAAGGCACACCATCTCATTTCTTCCAATAACTGTTCTATTATTTGTCCATTTAAATCAGTTTTTCCTCCTCCCCATAATGAACTATGAGCATTAAAATCACCACATAAAAAAATCTGATTATCCACTTTTCCCACAATCTGACATAATTTATCAAAAACGAGTTTTCTACACGGATTATAATAATTTATAACAGAAAGCTGCCCTTGATTAGTCCATATTTTTATTATGATATACTCTTCTTCCCTTCCTTTTGCGATAACTTGATAAGGAATATTCCTTTTGATAAATGTAGCACATCCACCTCCTATACCATTTTCCCTATCACCTCTTACACTAATATAATTATTTATTCTAAAATCTAAATTCAGTGTCAACCATGTTTCTTGTATACATAATACATCAGGTGCAGTTGGTAATGAATTGATAAAATGTTTAAATTCCTGCCCGTTTGCCACTAAACTTCTTGCATTCCATTGTAGTATAAGAACCATTATGTCAGCCAACAGTTGAAACCTCCTGACTAGCCTGAGCACTTAATTCATTCCTCACCTCTTCCCAGGACAAGTCAGTAAGGTTTAGGTGATTCACAGCTGCCTTTACTATTATTTGTATCATTTCCGTTTTTGATTTTGTTTCCGTTGTAGCATTGATGTCTCCTGCGATGAATAATTAACTTCTTTAAATCAATCAGTACTTGACCATCTTTTGTCTGCTCCTGATGATTATTGCTCAGTTTTCCATTTGTCTTGTCTAACTTTCTCTCCTCCCTGTAGTTTACCATCTTGACAGCCTCTGCATATGAGATCTTATTTTGCACTCTAATCTGCTGGGTCTCTACCTGCCTCTTCATCACTTCACATCCTCCGTACGCCACACTGTGATTCCCCCCGCAGTTACAGCATTTTAGTTGTACTTCTCTCCTACATTTCTGATACTCATGATCCTCACCACATCTAGCGCACCTTCTTTTCTCTTTTTCAATTCATAGCTGTATGCCCGGTTTAGGGACATATTCTCTCACATTATATGACATGTGTTACTTTGTTTGGAAGTATTTCATCTTCAAATTCCAGCAGCACACTTTCACTGTCTTGTCTTATCCCATTTTTAAAGTTATGTAATCTGCTTACATTTTTCAATTTTCCTCCTTTAAGTTTGCTTTTATTTCCTCCATATTAACATCCACAGGTATCCCCCAAATCACCCCTCTATTCCGCATGTATCTCTTCTCCACACGACTCACACTTATCACTTTATGTCTTCCTATCTCTTTCATTCTACACACCTTTTCTCTTTGTTCTTCATTTATGCACATCATTAGTAAATTCCCATCTCTCAAAACTTTAGCCATCTTGACATCTCCAACCTGATTTTTCAATATTGTAGTCAACTTCACTGGACTCATGTCATGTACTCCTTTTTCTTCACTAAATCTAAGTATTACCTTGAACTCAGCATCATCCCCCTCCATATTACCATTCATTTCATCAGAATTACTCATCTTTTTAAATTTAATTGACCCCACTTTTACAGTCGCGCTTCCCCGTTTATCTACTTGTCTATTAATTTCCTGATTAAACTCCATATGATCTTCACTCTCGGTTTCATCAGATTCTCCCCATTCTGGCCCATTCACAGCACAGCTTTGCCTACCCGCCGCTGCTATCACTGCTTTGCCGTGTTTTCCCATCTCTTCCAATATAGCTCCTTGTCTTCTCTTCATTAAAGAACGAACAGTCGATGATACTTTGTCATTCTGTGTGAAGTCCTAAAGATCTGTCAGATATTTCAGAAATGTTAACACGCTAAACGTTGACGCTGCTGAAGTTTCTCAAGCGAACACGTTTGTTTCGCCGTCTCCCGAGCTACACGTCCAGTCCACAGCCTTATTCAGCACCCCGTCCTAAATCGCCGCCCTTCACCAGGCTCCCGACAGGAGTGGGTGTGTGAGAGGAGGGGCGCTGGACGAGTCAGGGCTGGCGGCGTGTGATGGGGCACACCTGAAGGAAATGGAGCCTCATCACTGCCGCTGTTTAAAAGCCGCGTTGGGCGCCTCTCCTCCGGATCATGGGTCCGGCAGCTCACGTCTCTTGTGGCGCAGGAATCCCTCAATGCACCCTTCCTGGACCCACGAGGACACCAGTGTGCATGCACGGGGAAGAGACCGGTCTCCCGAGGAGAGGCGCGTTGGGCTTTTAAACAGCGTGTGTGTATATCCTCCTGAGACCCAGCCCATTGACTTATGTCCACTGTCGTGGGCATTTGAGTTTCATCCCTTTCCTTGGAATCTTTTGTGCAAGTCTCTTAATTCCTGCTGTACTGTACAGAGGACATCCTGGGCTTTTCAGTGATATGTTATTTGATTGGCTGGGAGGCCGGGAACCCCCTCAATCTAAAATGGACGGCATAGGAACAAGCACATTTTATGGAAAGATAAAAGGTGAGTAAAATATTGTTTGTATATGGTTGTGTTACTATGATAATCATATATTTTCTTGTTCATTAAGGTGTTAGGAATCATATATTTAGTTCTGATAGCAAATACATTATGTATCTTTTGAAAAATTTGCCATTTTATGAATGTCAATTATAGTGGACATCAGGACTATCTTCATGTAAATAATGACTCCACATTGTTATAGGAAACAGAACTGAAGCAGAAAGAATTCTTTACAAAATATTCAAGGGAGATTCAGATTTAGAGTTTTCAGATGACGAGAGCAATGAGGATGAGTTTCAACCAGTGAGAGAAGACCGTGATTTGGAAGATGATGCAGAAGGCTCAGTTGAAGGGACCGATGCAGACACAGATACAGACAGGGATGAGCAGGAAACTCGACGCCCTCTGTGGGCTAGGAGTAATATGTATGTTTTGCAGTTCCAAAATTTTAACTTCAGCTGCATTGAGTATTTAAACTTATTTATTATTTATCATTTAGTATTCTTTTTTTTTTCCTTCATATCAGATTTGCTGTGGAGAGTGAGGATGAGGATGAGCCACCATCTAAAATGAGGATCCCACAACCAGAGCCATCTGTGCGCAGACTAGGAGCCATGCACATGCCTGAGATGATGGATACCAAGCATGCAGAAATAAGGGCTGCAAGAGCAAGGCGTACATGAGATGTACCAAATGCAAGATGTTCCTCTGCATTACCAAAAAGAGAAATTGCTTCCAGGACTATCTGTTAATTGATTGATTGGTTAAATGAGTATGCTCCCAATTATTGTGGGTTCCTCTCAGGTTTGTTTGTCATGTGTCCATGCCATGTGATGTTCTATTTAAGCAGCACCTGTACCAATAAACAAATGACTGTTCTCACTGCAACCTGTGTGAAGCCTGTTTGTCTTTAGCCGGTATCTAGCCAAACTCTGAACTTAACAGGTTATGGGCCCAGATACGCTGACGTTTGTGCAGATACGGCGTGAGTAAGAAGGCAGTTTGCACATTTAAATTTGGGTCTCAATGTTTGGAGTAGAAGCACCATGAGCGAAAGGACAAATTCACGTTGGTCTCGTCTTGTGTTTGACGGAGACTAAAAGAATTATGAACCGTGGGAGACAGTTTTTGGGCCATCTACGGTTGCAGAAATTGAAGGACATCATGGGCCCGCCGTGGGTGCGGATGCAGACGCACTGGCTGAGGATGCATCAAAGAATGCTGAAGCATATGCTGAACTGATCCAATTCCTCTGACAAAAGTTTGTCCCTGGTCATGCGAGAGGCTGGGGATGACGGGCGTGGAGCACTCAAGATCTTGCGGGATTATTATGCTGGTAAGGGTAAGCCCCGCATTGTGAGTCTCTACACAGAATTGACTTCCCTGCAAAAGCTGAGTGGTGAGAGTGTGACTGACTATGTCATTTGTGCTGAGACTTCAATCACAGCGCTGAGGAATGCTGGAGAAGTATTGAGTGATGGACTATTAGTTGCAATGGTTTTGAAGGGGCTGCCAGAATCATTCAAGCCTTTTTCCATTTTTGTCACTCAAAATGAGACTCTTTCTTTTGCGGATTTTAAGACAATTGCGGAGTTATGAGAGCACTGAAGGTATGCGCACAGCTGTGGCCGAAGACAATGTTATGGGGGCCCGGGCACATTCAAGGAAGGCCAGTGGCCCAGCAGGTGTAAGGGTGCGGAGCACTGAAAGTGGGGACATTGAGTGTTTCCGTTGTGGCCAGAGAGGACACAAGGCAAGACAATGTCAGCGTGATCAGCAGTGGAACAGTCAGGGTAAATGTACCACATTGCGAGGAGGATGGAAACTACAACGGCAGGATGATGCACATGGGGTGTATGAGGAGACAGACAATACTTTTGCCTTCAAGTTGATGACCAGTGATTGTCAGCCAGGGAGCAATGTCACCCGAAAGGGGTTGATGGTGGATACTGGTGCAACATCGCATATCATCACTGATCTAGCTAAGTTTAAGAGCTTGGACGACAAATTCCAGGCCGAGACGCACTGTGTGGAGCTGGCTGATGGCACAAGGTGCAAGGGGGTCGCGGAGCGCAGAGGAGAAGCAGAGGTATGTCTGGTCGACAGTAGAGGGCAACAGCTCAGTGCCACACTGAAGCAGGTGCTGTACATCCCCTCCTATCCCCAAGACATTTTCTCTGTGAGAGCTGCAACTTCCAGTGGGGCAACAGTGATCTTTAAGGAGGGTGAGGATGTCCTGCAGTATAAAGACGGTACACGTTTTCTTATTCATGAACATAACAGGCTGTTCTATTTGCCTACTGTGCTAGTAAACAATGACTGTGATAATCAATGTATGAGTTGTCATGATATTCAGAAGTGGCACGAGATTTTGGGACACTGCAATTTTAATGATGTTCAGAAGTTAGAGAATGTTGTGGATGGTATGTCAATTAAGGGTAAAGTACCCAAGTCTATGTGATGTGTGTGTCCAAGGTAAATTCACTCAGAGTAGGAACCGAAAGCCTGATGTGAGAGCCAAGTCACCTCTAGAGTTGATACACACTGACTTGGCAGGCCCCGTTGACCCAAAGTCCAGAGAAAGGTATAGGTACACACTTTCCTTTGTGAAACAGTGGATGCAACTGAGAGGTTCCTAGCTGACATAGCCCCATATGAGAACGTTACATGTATCAGGTCTGATAATGGTGCTGAATTTACTGGACAGGGTTATCAAGTATTACTTCGCAGGAACCGAATCAGACATGAGACATCAGCACCATACACACCACACCAGAATGGAACTGCTGAGTGTAACTGGAGAACTATTTTTGATATGGCTAGATGTATGCTCTTAGAAAGTCAGTTACCCAAGGAGCTATTGCCGAATGCGGTCCAGACAGCAGCGGTGGTGAGGAATAGATGTTTTAACAACCGCACCAAACAGATACCTTATTTTATGCTGATAGGAAAGAAACCCAATATGTCCAGGATGCAGAAGTTTGGTACTATGTGTTTTACATATAGGCAGGACAGGAAGAAGCTAGACTCAAAGTCTGACAAAGGCATCTTTGTTGGATACGATAAGAACAGCCCAGCCTATATGGTCTATTATCCTGACAGTAGAAAGGTGATGAAACACAGGTTGGTGAGGTTTATGTCCAATATTGAGGGACAAGAGACTGATGACTTGTCTGATGACATTATGCGTTATAGCACAACCAGACCTGACCCTGATAAACCCAAGCAGTGTGTCATTCTAGAGAATAGGCTAGGCCCAAGCCAGATAACCTCAGTTGACTGTTGGCTTAAGCCAGAATCGCATTCTCCAGATACCCTGAGTGGAGAGAGGAGATACCCTGGTAGAGAAAGAAGGAGGCCAGATTTCTATGGCATGGAGCGTGATCAGGTGCAGATCAGCATTGATTATTGCTATAAGATGGTTTCCAATGTACCTCAAACTTTTAGAGAAGCTGTGACTTCATCCAACTCAAGGGAGTGGATAGATGCAATGGATGAGGAGATGAAATCACTGAGGGATAACACCACATTTACTTTGACCAACCTACCTGAGGGCAAGAAAGCAGTGGGGGGTAGATGGGTCTATGCTATCAAAACCAATGCTGATGGATCTGACAAATATAAGGCTCGCTATGTCGCCAAGGGGTATAGTCAGGAGTTGGGTGTAGATTATGGAGAAACTTTTTCTCCTACTGCTAACCTTACCAGTGTGAGAGTGTTGATGCAGAAAGCTGCTCAGGAGAATTTAATTCTCCATCAGATGGATGTTAAAACTGCCTACTTGCATGCACCGATTGATTATGAAATTTATATGGAACAGCCAGAGGGGTATGATGTAAAATCTCAGACAAATGAGAAGATGGTGTGTAAACTGGAGAAATCATTGTATGGGCTAAAACAATCAGGTCGAAACTGGAACAGAATGTTACATAACTATCTGTGCGAAAACATCTTTGTACAAAACCCAGCTGATCATTGTGTTTACAAGAGAGAAACAGAACAAGGGAAAGTGATAATATTGATATGGTTTGATGACTTGGTTATTGCTGCCAGTGATGAGAGAGCTTTAAAAACTGTCAAAGAGATGCTTACTGGGAAATTCCACATGAAAGATTTGGGAGAACTGAAGAATTTTCTAGGTATCACTTTTGATCAGTGTGAAGGGGGTGTGACTATGTCACAGCAGAGTTATGTTGGGAAACTGCTGGAAAGATTTGACATGCAAGATTGTAAACCCAGGTCAACACCTTGTGAACCAAAGTTGAATTACACTGATGGTAATGTAAAACTGATTGACCCCAGAAAATACAGAGAGGTGGTGGGTAGTTTAATCTACCTAACCTCATGCACTAGACCTGATCTGAGTTATGTTGTTAGCAAATTGTCCCAGTATTTCAGTGAGCCAACGGAAGAGCAGTGGATAACTGTAAAGCATGTACTGAAATATCTGAAATGTACAAATGACAATATGCTTTGTTACAGGAAATGTGATTAAGGGTTAAGGTTGGTGACTTATAGTGATGCAGATTGGGCAGGTGATGAAAATGACCGATGTAGTACATCTGGTTACTGTGTTAGCCTATGTAAGAATGGCCCTCTGATTTCTTGGAAGACCAAAAAGCAGCCAACTGTAGCATTATCAACATGTGAGGCTGAGTACATGGCCTTAGCTGCCACTATACAAGAGTGTTTGTACTTGAAACAATTGCTTGAACATCTTGATGATTACCAGTATGGTGTACCTATGATTTATGAAGACAACCAAGGTACAATTGCATTGGCAAAGAATCCTGTTAGCAGACAGAGATGTAAGCATATTGATATTAAATACCATTTTGTGAGATCAACTGTAAACAATGTTAAAGTGTTTTTGGAGTATTGCCCAACAGATCAGATGGTTGCTGACCTAATGACTAAACCAGCTACAAAAGTTAAGTTACTTACCTTTTCCACGTTCTTGTTTGGTTGTGGCCAAGCTAGGATGTAGTGCAGTTGGTTTCCATGATGATTTTTTGTTGTTGTTGTTTTTATTTTACTTGTGAATGATTCTGAATAATGTGGGGGTGTTAATTGATTGATTGGTTAAATGAGTATGCTCCCAATTATTGTGGGTTCCTCTCAGGTTTGTTTGTCATGTGTCCATGCCATGTGATGTTCTATTTAAGCAGCACCTGTACCAATAAACAAATGACTGTGTTCTCACTGCAACCTGTGTGAAGCCTGTTTGTCTTTAGCCGGTATCTAGCCAAACTCTGAACTTAACACTATCACCACTAACAAAGAACATGCTAAGAACAAAATGAAAAGTGAAGGAAAAACTAGATTGGATTCAGTTTGACAGGAGGAAAAAAATTCCCCAAAAATCAGTTTCACATTAGTTCATTGTTCAAATAACACTAAAAGGATTCAAGGGGACCAATAAAAGGATATGGACATAACAAAGTGTTAAGCTTTAATAGTAAAGATCTACTTGCAAAATGTAAGGAAAAGGATTCAAGAATGATAAATGTGTCTATTGTATAATCAAAATTGTCTGTATTCTTGGATAATAGTCAATTTACAGCCCAAAATGTATGTATTCTTTATAATCTGGTAAAATTTGTATCTACCAAATGTTTGTTTTCGTACTCAAATGATCCTGTTGTCCACTACAGTGGACATGCTGTAAAACAAAAATAAAAATGTCTAAATTGTAGGATTTTTTTTTTTTAAACCCAAAACCGGTATGGAATCACAAAAATATGATTAGGAAAAAAAAAAAAATATTTTCCTTGGTTCTCAGGAGGTTTAATATTTATTTTAATTTGGTATTCTATTTGTCATATTGTCTTATTCATGCTTGTACAGCACTTTGGTAAGCCCACTGTTTCTAAAAAAAGTGCTAATTAAATAACCTTTGACAACATGTTTTTTGTACTTCCTTTCAACAGCAGGTCATAGTTCAGATTGCTCAGTAAGTTTACGAGTCTCTCTCACTTTGTTTCAAACGAATGATTGTATTTCCATCACTATCATTTCTCACATTTTAACCAGTTAAACTATCATTTTTCTTTAAAATGCTTTAAGAGGGAAAGAACAATGGCAGAATCTTCACTAACAGCAAGAAAAACCAGGAGACAGAGTTTTGACCGTAATCTTCCATGTAAGTCAATAACCCAGAAAAACACTTTGACTTTTTCTTTTATAATATTGAATATTTACAGTTCAGGAATGTAAAGCAGATTAAATAATTTCAGTTTAACAAGAATAATTCTTGTACATGTATGTATTTATTTTTTATGTAAGTGGTTATGTAATGAGCTTCACATTTAGGTTCTGATCAGCTTGTCTGGATTCATTTTACAATAATAACCAGCTGTACATGATCTCTTTGTATTTGAGTTTCTACAGCACTCTTTGTCTCTAAACACTCTTTACATTCAACCAGCTTCATGAGGTGCATCATGGGATTCTTCATAAACAGTATTGAAGGAGTTCACACTAATCCTAAATAATGTCTCTTTCCAGCAATGTCATCCTCCATGAGTTCACTGTCTGAGGAGATTCAGTGCTCTGTATGTCTGGATGTGTTCACTGATCCAGTCTCGACTCCATGTGGACACAACTTCTGCAAGATCTGTCTGAATAAGTGCTGGGACAACAGCCAGACCTGCAGCTGTCCAAACTGTAAAGAAACATTCAAGCAAAGACCTGATCTCAAGATTAATACCACACTCCGAGAGCTCGTAGATCACTATAAGAAGAAAAGTCCTGAGAAAACAACTGAAGTTCTGTGTGACATCTGTGAGGAAAGAAAGCTAAAAGCGCTGAAGTCGTGTCTGGTATGTCAGAGCTCTTACTGTGAAACTCACCTGGAGCCTCATTTGAGAGTGACACGTTTGAAGAAACACAAACTGATGGATCCTGTGAGTAATCTGGAGGACTATATATGTCAGAAACATGAGAGACCTCTGGATCTGTTTTGTAGAGATGATCAGACATGTGTGTGTTCAATCTGCACTGTGAAAGACCACAAGAACCACAACACTGTTCCTATAGAAGAGGGGAGTCAAGAGAAGAAGGTAGACGTTATTATTCTTTTAAAGGACTGATATTATGAGGAATCAGGTTTTATTTCATATTGTGAAATAAAAGTTCATTATGATGACATATTGTGTGTTTAATCTGTGTCTGTGTTCTCACTATAGAATGATCTGATGAAGAGACAGAAAAACATGCAGCTGATGATCCAGAACGGAATCAAGAAGATTCAAGACATCAAACACTCAGCAGAAGTCAGAAAAGTGAGTTTAAAATAATAGAATAAAATAAATATAAATATTTACTATTGCAAAAAAACTTTAATGTTAAGAGACATTGAGAAAACATAACAATAACAAAATAAACAAACAATCAAATGAATGACAGATTACTATCACACTAAAATATACAGCAACAGTCAATAAAACAAGAACTAAAATGTCCAGGGCTTGTTCTGCTCTCGTCCAGGGTGCAGAGTGAAGTTTAATACTTCATTTGAGGGATTCTGAAAACACATGTAGTCTATGTATGTGAACAAATGTATGAGCAACAGTTACACAGATTCTTCTGTTAGCAAACACTGCTAATGATTTTTTGCCTGTCTTGGTTGACCAGATAAACAAAGAAAAGGAGAAAGCAGTCCGTGTGGAGCTCTTCACTGACCTCATATGCTCCATTGATATACATCAGACTGAACTGCTGGAGAAGATGGAGGAGCAGCAGAAAGCAGCAGAGAAACAGGAGCAAGAGCTGATTGGAGAGCTGGAGCAGGAGATCACTGAGCTAAAGATGAGAAACACTGAGCTGGAGCAGCTCTTACACACTGAAGATCACATCCATCTCCTACAGGTCAGTCAACATGATCTCTCTGATCAATCATAATGCAGGATATGACATGCTGAAGGATTTCTCCTCTCTCCTGCTGTAGATTCACTCATCCCTGTGCAGCCCTATAAACATTAGGAACTGGCCTGAGATCAGTATGAAGACTCATGAGAGTCTGGAGACTCTGAGGAGAGAGCTGACTCAACTGAAGGACACTATAGATGAGAAACTCACACTAACTGGTACATCAATTACACACTGATCAGATAGAAACATGATAGTGTAGTCTGTTCTTTAAATATAAGCTTCAGATCTGCTGATTTTTTTTTTGTGATGTATCTCTACAGAGCTGAAGTGGATGCAGCTGTATGCAGGTACAGTGTGCTGTCTGCACTACACTAGTTTACATTCATACACTCACTGCTTCATTACTGCACTACAATCTGATTAAACACTGGGTTAACTGAAAACATCAGCATCACAGAATATCTGTATTCTCTGTTTTCTCAGTGGATGTGGCTCTGGATCCTGATACAGCTAGTCCATATCTCATTCTGACTGTTGATGGAAAACAAGTGAGATGTGGAGACATTAGACAGAAACTCCAAGACAAACCAGAGAGATTTGATAAATGTCTCTATGTCCTGGGAAAGGATGGATTCTCCTCAGGGAGGTTTTATTTTGAGGTGCAGGTGAAGGGAAAGACTGACTGGACTTTAGGAATGGCCAGAGAATCCATTAACAGGAAGGGAGAGATCACAGTGAGTCCCAGTGATGGATACTGGACTGTGCGGCTGAAGAATGGAGATAAATATAAAGCCGGTGCTGATCCTTCTGTCGCTCTGTCTCTGAGAGTGAAGCCGCAGCGGGTCGGTGTGTTTGTGGATTATGAGGAGGGTCTGGTCTCCTTTTATGATGTGGAGTCCAGCTCTCATATCTACTCTTTCACTGCTCAGTCTTTCACTGAAAAACTCTATCCATTATTTTGCCCATCCTTAACCTATGGAGGTAAAAACTCAAGCCCACTGATCATCACACCTGTCCGTTATAATAAATGAATTTACTCCGTTTATCAAATGCAAGATTAAAATAATGAATTTTATAATTAAAAACCTGGAAACATTTTGTTCTGCTATTTTTTTTTATCAATTGCTTTTCAGTTTTTGAAATCTAAATGATCTCATCACATATTTTTAATGTAAATATAATGCTTGTTCAGTAAATTAGTTTTTGTTCAACTTTTCATAAATATTCCTGACATTTTTCTCCCTGACAAAGTGAAATTGCCAAAAAAAAAAAAAAAAAACCTCTGATGTCTGTAGAACTGAGATGGCTGTGATCTTTCTGTTATAAGGAGTGAGACAGCAGCACACAATAGGTGTATTTAGCAGAGCATTCAATATATTAAATAATCAAATATAAAAATTAAACACTATATAAACTGATTCCTAAAGAAAGTATTACATTTCTTCAGTTAAGAGCAGTGAGTGATTTTTCTATTTGAGTTTTGTTGTTTTATTAATGTTAAAGGAATAGTTCACCCAAGAATAAAAATTCTGTCAGTTGTCTGTCAATTCTGTCATAGTGTTTTATTTTTATACCATCCTTTACTCTCTCAAAAGTCGTTTTAAAGCTGCAAGCAGCGATGAACGGGCCCTCGCACCTGGGCTCACTGGCAGCGAGTGGCTTTAGTAAATAGGTGAACGGTGAGAAATATGCGTTTAAACTCATAAATATAAGTAGAATATATCAATGTTTATTCCATATATGTGCCAATCTTCCTGTGGTGCTATCATTATAATGGAATATTGGCCTTCAAATGTGTTCAGGGCAGGACTCTTATCGAACATGTGAAGTTTGGGGAAGATTAAACATTTTATGCCTGAGTTACAACAACTTCTCTTGCTGTGGCGAGACATCAAATTTTGTCATGGCGTTATGGACATGCTCTTTAACAAAAACTCTAGATCTCCACAATTTAACATTCCACAGGCCTTTAGATTAGACTGACTACAAAAAATACATTAATGTCAAAAGATTTCTAGGAGTAGTTTGTCGCAGCGTAAAACATGTCACTTCCTGTTGCTAGCAGGTGGCGCCATGACTATAACTGAATATGGGCATGTGGATCTGTTAAGGGCAGACGTCTTATCTAACATGTGACGTTTGGGGCAGATTGGACAATGTATGTCTGAGTTACAGCAACTTCTTTTTTCATGGCAAAACATCGAAATTTGTCAGGCCGTCATGGACACTTTAACGAAACCTCAAGATCTTCGCAATTTAACATCGCAAAGGCCTTTAGATTTAACTGACCAAGTTTGGTGTTGATCTGAATAAATCTCTAGGAGGAGTTCGTTAAAGTACAACCCCTGAAAATGTAAAAGAAAAAACGCAAATTTTGCAGAGAAAATTGTAAATAACCGACTTCCTGTTGGGATTCGGATTTCGTACCAAGTGACTTTTTGTAGGTATTGGTGTGTTACATGCGTGTACCGATTTTTGTACATGTACGTGAAACATAGCTCGAGGCGCACTCCATTGAAAGTGTTTAGGTGGCGCTATCGATCCCTTTTGCCACACACGATGGAATATTGGCCTTCAGATCTGTTCAGGCCAGGACTCTTATCACACATGTGAATTTTGGGGAAGATCGGACATTTTATGCCTGAGTTATAACATCTTTTATTCCCATTGCGAGACATCGAACTTTGTCACGGCGCCATGGACACGCCTTTTAACGAAAACTCAAGATCTTCACAACTGAACTTCGCACAGGCCTTTAGATTAGAATGACCACAAAAAAGACATTGATGTCATAAAATTTCTAGGAGTACCTCGTTACAGTGTAAAATATGTCACTTCCTTTTGCCAATAGGTGGCGCTGTGACTATAACTGAATGTGGGCATGTCAATCTGTTCAGGTTCGGAGTCTTATCAAACATGTGAAGTTTGGGAAAGATTGGACATTGTATGTCTGGGTTATAGCAACTTTATTTTTCATGGCGAATCATCGAAATTCGCCAGGCCGCCACAGACACGCCCTTCAACGAAAACTCAAGATCTTCGCAATTTAACATTGCAAAGGCCATTAGATTAGGCATACCAAATTTGGTGTTGATCTGAATAAATCTCTAGGAGGAATTCGTTAAAATACCACGCATGGAAATGACAAAAATTACACAAAATTTGCTCATAATATTAAAAATAACCGACTTCCTGTTGGGTTTAGAATTTTGCTCCAAGAGTCTTTTTTGTAGGTATTGGTGTGTTACATGTGTGTGCCAATTTTCGTGCATGTACGTGAAACATAGCTGGAAGGCTGTTGATTTTCTTAGTATAGGTGGCGCTGTCGAGCCATTTTGCCACAACCTCTTCTGAATCCTATATCAGACGTAAATTTTCACCAGGTTTGACGCGTGTGCAAAGTTTCATGACTTTTTGAGCGTGTTTAAGCCCTCAAAAATACGATTCATTTTGGAGAAGAAGAAGTGGAATAATAATAATAAACAGAGCAGATACAATAGGGTCCTCACACCATCGGTGCTCGGGCCCTAATAAACGGAGCAGATACAATAGGGTCCTCACACCATCGGTGCTCTGGCCCTAATTAAAGCTGCAAGCAGCGATGAAAGGGCCCTCACACTCGGGCTCACCACCACCCGGTGCCCATAGGAGGAACAGTGAACGTTGGGCCATATGCTTATAAAATAGTAAATATTTGTGCCACATTTCCTGCTGCCAACAGGTGGCGCTTTGATTATAACTGAATACCGACATGTAAATGTCTTCAGGCCAGGACTCTTACCAAACATGAAAAGTTTCGGGCAGATCAGACAAGTCATGTTTAAGTTAGTATAAAATAAGTCATTTCCTGTTGCCAGCAGGCGGCGCTATACTTATAATTGAATATTGGCCTTTAGTTATAAAACATGTGATGTTTGGGTCAGATTGGGAATTGTATGTATGAGTTACAACAACTTCCTGTTTTATAGTATTAATAACATAATTTTGCACATACTAAGTGTTTCTAGAATGTTTGAAAATATTTCTAGCTTGATTAGCACTCAATGGCATATTTTACAGTTTTGCAAATAGTGCATAAAAGTGTTAAAAATGAAACTTCCTGTTGCCAGCAGGTGGCGCTATGACTATAACCGAATATGGGCATGTTGATTTATTTAGGACAGGACCCTTGTCAAACGTGTGAAGTTTGGGGCAGATCGGACATTGCTTGCCTGAGTTACAGCATCTTCCTTTTTCACTGCATTAGTAGCATGCTTTAACACTTAGCTAAGTGTTGCTAGCATGTTTTAGTATGCTTCTAGAATGTTGCCAGCCTATTTAACACTTATTGATGCTTTTATTATTTTTCAAGGAGTCCATAACAGCTTTAAAAATGCCACTTCCTGTTGCCAGCAGGTGGCACTATCATTGAATACGGGCATGTTGATGTCTTCAGGACAGGACTCTTATCAAACTTGTTCAATTTGGGGCATATTGGACACTGTATGCCTGAATTACCGTAATTTCCTAATTCACTGCAGTAATATGATGCTTTAGCATTTAGTTAAGTGTTGCTAACATGTTTCAGTATGTTTCTAGCATGCTGCCAGTGTATTTATAACTTGCTGGCACTTTTTAATATGTTGCTAGGACTCCATAACATTGTTACACATGCTAGGAGTCCATAACAGTGTTAGACATGACACTTCCTGTTGCCAGTAGATGGCGCTATGACTATAACGGAGTACGGGCATGTTGATGTGTTCAGTTCAGGACTCTTGTCAAATGTCTGAAGTTTGGGGCAGATCGGACATTGCTAGCCTGCGTTACAGCCACTTCCTTATTCAATGCATTAGTGTTGAGTGTCTGAATTAAAAGCAAATGCAATCCGTCTCAAACTGTGTGTAACCTCCTTTATTTCTCACACTTCATCTCACTTCTTCTTTATCGCTCTCCCCATCTTCACACAAACCGAGAGCTCCCTCTAGAGGCTAATTCAGAACACCACATATCCCTCTCTCTTAAGAACAATGATACTATAGGGACAAAGTCACAGTGCAACTAGTTAACAATTAATGTAAAAAAAAAAAGTGACATTCAGCCAAGTATGGTGACCCATACTCAGAATTTGTGCTCTGCATTTAACCCATCCGAAATGCACACACACAGAGCAGTGAACACACACACTGTGAGCACACACCCGGAGCAGTGGGCAGCCATTTATGCTGCGGCGCCCGGGGAGCAGTTGGGGGTTCGATGCCTTGCTCAAAGGCACCTAAGTCATGGTATTGAAGGTGGAGAGAGAACTGTTCATGCACTACCCCCACCCACAATTCCGTCCGGCCCAAGACTAGAACTCACAACCCTTCGATTGGGAGTCCAACCCTCTAACCATTAGGCCACGACTTCCCTGTACAAATTACTATTAATTTTTTCTTTCTTTGCAACCTTTCAATCCCAACATTGATTTGCAAATAACCCTTACTGAACGAATAGTGGTACAGTAATCCAGTTTCCAAACACTTGGTATAAGCATCACATAACAGTGCTCAAACACAATAATCAAAAAATAGCAAGAACATTCTTTTCCTTATACTGTGTAGACACCTATTGTGTACTAGTAATGCATAAAGCACATTTCACATTACATAATCCTGAGTCTATGCGGGTGCATGCCTGCTCCGAACAGGCCGTGTAACTACTACAGGTTGTTCACCCCCTGCAGGATTAGTATCCCCAGAGTCAAACAATGGCAGTTCACTGGACTCGTCTGCTCTGTATTGAGCAAGTGCTGGTGCCAGGTGGTATGCATTCCAGCATCGTCCATCTGATAACTTGTATGTGTACAACCCTTTCTTACCCACAACCTTTAGGGGTTTTCCAAATTTAGACTGGGTCTTTGGCACAATTCCAGGTTTCTTTACACAGACATATGATCCACACTGAAATTAAACATGCTTTGCACTGCGTTTTCTGTCACTGTATGGTTTCATTTTTTTCTGTTTATCTCTCACATGTGAGTCAAGCTGGTGAGGTGTGGACCTTTTGCCTGCAGGTGGCAAGCAAAGACCTGAGACGTTAAGTTTGGTTAACATGGCTCTCCCATGCAAAAGTTCAGTTGGTGAGCACTGTGTTGTAGCATGTGGCGTTGCACGGTATGCCTGCAGAAAGTCTTTGGTGAACTCCTTCCACCCTCTTCCTTCCAGTGAAGCAGTTTGTAAACTATCCTTTAAGCTGCGATTAAAACGTTCAACTTCCCCGTTTGCTCTTGGATAATATACAGATGATGTCCTGTGTAAGATTCCTCTGTTTTGCAAGAACAGCCTGAAGTCGTGCGAAGTGAACTGTACTCCATTATCAGAAATCAGCTCTTTCGGGTTCCCTTCCCTGCTAAACACTGTAGACAAAAACTGTATAACGGCTTGGGTGGTAGGATGTGAGACGAATGCTATCTCAGGCCACTTACTGTAATAGTCCACCAAAGTGACCAGAAAACGACAATCAGCAGGTGCTGCATCAAAAGGACCCATGATGTCTATGGCCACTTTCTCCCAGGTGTCAGTAGGATTGGAGAAGACTGGTATGTATAACAGCTGATTTGTCATGTAACTGACAAGTGACACAAGCCTTGACAGCTGTTTCTACTTGTTTGTCCATGCCAGGCCACCAATAGAGCTCTCTCAGCCTCCTTTTTGTCCTCACAATGCCCTGATGTGCATAATGTGCGAGTGAACTTGGGCTGGAGACCTTCTGGAACCAGGAGGCGTGTGGTTCCCCGCACCACACAACCATCCTGAAGTGAAAGTTCATGGCGTACTTGAAAATACGGCTTTAAAGCATGATCCAGTGCCTTTGCACACTTTGGCCATTTTGAGGTCAGTAATCTGCATAGCTCAGCTTGGACAGGACAAAAATCACATGCTGCATTGAACTCAGAGCTGGTTATTGCAGTGAGCGTAGACGTGAGAGCTATGACTTCTAAATCATGTTCCAAACTAGGCTCAGTGCTAGGGAGTGGTAAGCGAGATAAACAGTCTGCAGTCACGTTCTCATGCCCCGGCTTATACTGAATATCATAGTTAAATGCCATCAGCCTAGCTGACCATCTTGCTATGCGCATACCTGCTCTGCCTTGACCCTTGGATGACAGAAGGGTGGTCAGAGGGCTGTGATCCGTACGCAGTGTGAAGTGTCGTCTCCACAAGTAGGTCCGCCATCGCTCTGTGGCCCAAACACATGCTAGTGCCTCCTTTTCTACTGTGGAGTACTTCCGTTCTGCTACGGTAAGGGTGCGTGAAGCAAAAGCCACGGTTCTCTCAGTGTTATCTGAATGTATCTGGGTAAGAACACCTCCTATACCATAGTCTGAAGCATCTGTGGTGACTATAGTAGGCAGTTCTGGATTGAAAAGCACAAGGGAAGCACTATGCACGATCAGTCTCTTAACGGTCTCAAAGCTTTCCTGAGCCTCAGGTGACCAGATGAATGGAGTAAAACCTCGTAAAAGCACACGCAATGGCTCCACTACTGTAGCATAATTTGGTATGAATTTAGAATACCAGGATGTGAGAACCAGAAATGAACGAAGGCTAACCCCATCAGCAGGAGGTGGTGCATCGGACACTGCAGAGACATGGGAAGCATCAGGCTGTAATCCCTTCTCAGACAGAGTGTGACCCAGGAATGACAGTTCTGCTTTTCTGAAGTGGCACTTTGCCATGTTCAATTTTAGGCCTGCTTTTATCAATTCGCTGCAGCACAGCTTGTAGATTTTCATCATGTTCCTTGAGCGTTGCTCCTGTAACCATGATGTCATCCAAGTAACAATGAGCTCCAGACTGCCCTTTAAGGATTTCAGACATCATCCTCTGGAAGCAACTTGGAGCTGAGGCCAGTCCATACGGAACCCTTTTGAAACGAAATAGCCCATCATGTGTGATAAAAGCTGTAAGGTTTTGACTGTCCTCATGCAACATTACCTGGTGATACGCACTTTGGAGATCTAATGTGGAAAACACTGTTGCTCCACAGAGGACTGCAAACATTTCCTCCATATGTGGAAGAGGAAAGCTGTCTACTACCACTGCCTTGTTAGGCTCGCGTGAGTCGACACAGAGCCGAATCCCCCCATCTTTTTTCCTAGAAACAACTATTGGGGAGACCCACTCAGATGCATCCACAGGCTCGATCACATCCTGTTGTACAAGCTTCTGTAATTCCTTGTACACCTCATTGCGAATTGAGAAAGGTAACCGCCTCAGTTTCTGCTGCACAGGCTGAATACCAGGCCGAATGTGAACACGGTGCACAAATCCTCCTTCACATCCCAGCATGTTTTCTGATTTTGCATCTATAGCTGAGGCAGTATGGGTGCACTGATCCGTACTGACCTGACCATCACAGAGTTGTAAGCGCAGTCCAGTAAAGAGGTCTCTTCCTAGCACAGCTGATCCCTTTTGAACAACGTATAAGTCTGTGGTAGTGCAATGGCCTCCATTATGTTATGCTGGCTGGCAGGCATCCTTTCACTTCAATTGCATCGCCCACAAAACTAACTAGACTGAGTTTCGGTGGTGAAAGGGGTGCTTGACTGAAAGATCCAGAGTAAATGGACATTGGTAATATTGACACTGCCGATCCTGTGTCCACCATTAACTGAATGTCCCGTGTTTGTCATGTGCTTGCACATATCTGTACTGTGCACATTATTTTGCCACAGTCACGAGCAGAATGTTCAATATTTAACACAGTCACTTCAGGTACTGTAATTTCACTCACCCGTTTGTTTCCGTGGCATATCTTTGCAAAATGTCCTGTTTTGTTACAGATTCTGCAAACCGCATTCTTCGCCGGGCATCCTGGAAAATTAGCTGTGTGCTGATCAGATCCACAACGGTAGCAAGTACGTGCACGGGTAAATTTCGGAGGTCCCCACGAGGCGTTGGTTTTACTTTTGCTCCGTCGAACCGTGTTATGTTGTTGCACTGCTTGTACTGAACTGTCGGATGACACAATCATTGCTTTTGCCTCCGCCGTAGCAGTTTCAATTTGCCGGGCGACAGTCACAGCTTTCTTAAGGTCGAGTGGCACTTCCAGCAACAGCCGTTCTCTAATGCGAGATGAATTAGTCTTTTCAACCAGCTGATCACGTATCATCTCGTCCTCCATCGCGCCGAATTCGCAGGTGGCAGCCAGTTCACGTAGTGCAGCGACATACTGATCTGTAGTCTCGCCCGCGCGTTGGCTTCGTAAGCGGAAGCGATAACGTTCAGCAACCACATTAACTTTAGGAACAAAAAACTCCCTTATTGCACTCAAAGCAGAAGCGTACGTATCATCTCCCTGATCACTCACGGTCAGGGTGTAGAACAATCTTTGACCCTCGGCTCCGAGGCAGTGTATTAGAAGAGCGCGCTTCCTCGCATTAGGCAGCTCCCCGCCCAGGGCCAGCAAAAATTGTCGAAAATTTTGATCCACGCTTTGGACGGAATGGGTGGTTCACCCGGAGTTTGCAGGAACGGGGCAGGTTGGCTCAGACTCAAAGCCATCCTCGTCGCCAATATCTTGAGTGTCTGAATTAAAAGCAAATGCAATCCGTCTCAAACTGTGTGTAACCTCCTTTATTTCTCACACTTCATCTCACTTCTTCTTTATCGCTCTCCCCACCTTCACACAAACCGAGAGCTCCCTCTAGAGGCTAACTCAGAACACCACAATTAGTTGCATGCTTTGACACTTAGCTAAATGTTGATAGCATGTTTTATTATGTTTCTAGAATTTTGCCAGCCTATTTAACTCTTTTTGACACGTTTTAATTTGTCCCTAGGAGTCCATAACAGTGTTAACATTGTCACTTCCTTTTACCAGGAGGTGGCGCTATGACTATAACTGAATTTGGTCATGGGTGTTTGTTTGGGACAAAACACCTATCACACGTGTGAAGTTTGGGGAAGATCGGACATTGCTTGCCTGAGTTACAGCAACTTCCTTTTTCACTACATTATTAGCATGCTTTAACACGTAGCTAAGTGTTGCTAGCATGTATTAGTATGTATCTAGTATGTTGCCAGCCTATTTAACACTTGTTTACACTTTTTAATATGTTCCTAGGAGGCTGTAACAGTGTTAACCATGTCACTTCCTGTTACCAGTAGGTAGCGCTATGACTATAACTGAATTTGCTCATGGCTGTTTGTTCAGGACAGAACACCTATCACACGTGTGAAGTTTGGAGAAGATCGGACATTGCTTGCCTTAGTTACAGCAACTTCCTTTTTCACTGCCTTAGTAGAATGCTTTAACACTTAGCTAAGTGTTGCTAGCATGTTTTATTATGTTTCTAGCATGTTGCCAGCATATTTAGCACTTTTTGACACTTTTTAATTTGTTCCTAGGAGGCCATAACAGTGTTAACCTTGTCACTTCCTGTTACCAGCAGGTGGCGCTATGACTATAACTGAATTTGGTCATGGGTGTTTGTTCAGAACATAACACCTATCACACATGTGAAGTTTGGGGAAGATCGGACGTTGCTTGCCTGAGTTACAGCAACTTCCTTTTTCACTACATTAGTAGCATGCTTTAGCACTTAGCTAAGTGTTGCTAGCATGTATTAGTATGTATCTAGTATGTTGCCAGCCTATTTAACACTTGTTGATGCTTTTTAATATGTTCCTAGGAGTCCATAACAGTGTTAACCTTGTCACTTCCTGTTACCAGTAGGTGGCGCTATGACTATAAGTGAATTTGGTCACGGGTGTTTGTTCAGGACAGAACACCTATCACACGTGTGAAGTTTGGGGAAGATCGGACATTGCTTGTCTGAGTTACAGCAACTTCCTTTTTCACTACATTAGTAGCATGCTTTAGCACTTAGCTAAGTGTTGCTAGCATGTATTAGTATGTATCTAGTATGTTGCCAGCCTATTTAACACTTGTTGATGCTTTTTAATATGTTCCTAGGAGTGCATAACAGTGTTAACCTTGTCACTTCCTGTTACCAGTAGGTGGCGCTATGACTATAAGTGAATTTGGTCACGGGTGTTTGTTCAGGACAGAACACCTATCACACGTGTGAAGTTTGGGGAAGATCGGACATTGCTTGCCTGAGTTACAGCAACTTCCTCTTTCACGGCGAAACATCAAATTTTGTGTTTCTTTTGTATTCAGCACAAAAAAAAGAAATTAATACAGGTTTGAGACAACGTGACAATGAGTAAATAATGACAGAAATTACATTTTAGGGTGAACTGTCCCTTAAATGAAAGTAGGCTGCATGTTTAATAGGTCTACTGTCTCTTTAAGACCTGCACTCATCTAATATACAGACATGTATACATTTTTCTCTCAACTGTTTACTTTTAATTCTATTCCATTAACAGATTATCTAATAAAAATTCTACAAGATAGACTAAATTTTGCACAGTAAACAAGCCTACAATAAAACGTGATAAATTCTATTTGCCTTTTTAGATACTGTTTGACTTTCTCCATCGCATTTTAAAGTGTCTGTCACATATTTGACCATCAGCTTCACGATAGGAATGGCTCTTGTAATCTTATCACATTTCTCGAGGGGTTGTAATTGCTAGTTTTGGTTATTGGGGGGTTATATCCCCCTGCAGGGCAGGACTTTCAGTCCCCTAAATGACTATAACCCTGAGCAACAGTTAAAAGTATTACTTTGAGGTATTCAGAGGACAAAAATGTCAGTGTCAAAAAAAGCTTACATTAAAAATTTGAAGTTTTGGAGCACATAAATAAGTTTGGCCTCAAACCTTGGCAGTTCATTGTTGAACTGAAAAAAAAAAGTTAAAGTGAAACAGAAATGTTATAGGCTTTATATAATGTATACACGCGTGCACAAACTCAGACTTTGCTCATTTATCATTTAAAGTCCAGCACAGCAGGATCATCATGTAACAGGTACAGCAAGGCTATGATTTCTCTGAAGACAATAAAAGAAAAAAAGAACAGAAAAATATTTCAGTTATTTCAATGTCAAATAAATAAATACATTGTGCTGCTCTGTGAATCCTTTGAGATTTTAATAGAACTCATGTAAGTTATACTGGATGCTCGGAGAGAAAAATTATATAAAATGGTTTAATGTAAGTTATGTGTAAATTACACATGGATGTGTAACTATTTAAAAAACATAAACAAAAACAAATAGATCAGAAAAGTAAAAGAAGAGAGTCACAATCACTAAAGGCAAGGCAAGGCAAGTTTATTTATATAGCACATTTCGTACACAATGGTAATTCAAAGTCCTTTACATAAAAGAAAGTAAAATAATAATGAAGAAAATAATAACAAGAATAAAACAAGCAATTTTAAAACTTTTAAAATTATTAAAAAATGTACTTATTTAAAGTGAATTTAAAACAGTTAGAAAAGGATTTTACATAAAATAAAAAAAATTAAAAACAGTGAAAATATAGTGCAATCAGTTCGGACATTGCACATTGCTCATTCAATAAATGTACAGCTAAACAGATGAGTTTTAAGTCTAGATTTAAATGTGACTAGTGTTTTAGCACATCTGATCTCTTCTGGAAGCTGATTCCAACTGCGGGCGGCATAGTAACTAAAGGAGGACTCCCCTTGTTTTGTGTGAACCCTTGGTATTTCTAACTGACTCGATCCTAATGATCTGAGTGGTCTGTTAGGTTTATATTCAGTGAGCATATCTGAAATATATTTCAGTCCTAGGTCATTTAGTATACGAGTAAAAGTACTTTAAAAATCAATCTTAAATGTAACTGGAAGCCAGTGTAAGGGCCTGAGGACTTGTGTGATATGCTCAGATTTTCTGGTTCTAGTCAGAATCCTGGCAGCAGCATTCTGGATGAGCTGCAGCTGTCTAATAGTCTTTTTGGGAAGGCCAGTGAGGAGCCCATTACAATATTCCACCCTGGTGGTTATGAAGGCATGAACTAGTTTCTCCAAGTCTTGACTTGAAACAAAACATCTAATTCTTGCAATGTTTTTTAAATGATAGTATGCTGATTTAGTTACTGCTTTGACATGACTACTAATACTTAGGGTGACCACCCGTCCTGCGTAGCGCGTGCGCGCACAGCGTTTGAAGCCCAATTCATGCGTCCCACAAATTGACTGTGTCACGCATAATCAATGCTTGCTCAAAAAAAGTTGGTTGCTCATCTATATCTGGAGTCACCAACCCGTCGATCGCGGTCGACAAGTAGATCTTGGAAGCATTTTAAGTCGATCGCGAAGATTTTTCAAAATCTGAGAAAAAAAGGTGCGAGCCTCCAGTGTGAGTTGGGAGGTGCGAGCCTCCGCTGCCTGCGCGCGCACCTCCCGAAACAGATGACATTTATAATTGATGCAACTGTTTTAGACTGAAAACCAGACCATACAGCTGATTTAGACGCGGGTGCCGGTGTGATGAGATGTACTAATATCCGTCTACTCGGGCATGATTGTTTTAGGCCTGTAATTGATTGATTATTGAGGTAATAGGGATGGCACCGTTCGCTGAAAAAAAAACCAAACCGTTTCTGTTGATGCATGCGCATTCTGGCTTCCCAGACATTACAAAAACATGAGAGAGATAAAAAAAAAACCCTGGATAAATCATTCACTCTTGTTCAACGCGAATGCTAATGTATATTGCAGTAATTTATTCTTAAAGTGAATAAACTGTAATGAAAAATAAATACAATTAAATAGCTAAAGTAAATCGTAAGTGGAAGTGCATTTGTCGATTCTGTAATAAGCATACAGTATACATCAGCAATTACACATGTTAAGGGGAAGAGGGCATTATTAATATACCATGTAAGGTGGTATGTGCTAGAAATGGGTAAACCACTATCAGTGAGTCTGCCCATGGGGTGGGGGCACCACCGCGCAAGGCAGTGTCCCACATTGTCCCTCAGAAACATACCCCTTGTCCCCCCTTGGGCTTATTAGCAGGTGGTCACCCTACTAATACCAAGGTCTGTCTCCAGAATCACACCAAGATTCCTGACTTGAATTAGAGTCAAGGTATGCATTCACCTTGAACACTTCATCTTTGTTTCCAAATTCAATGACTTTGCACATCCAACTATTAATTTCATCAATGCATTGGCAGAGGGAGTCAATGGGGCTATCTTTAAATAGAGCAGCTACACCTCCACCTCTCTAACAGTCCTGCAGACACTCCTGTAAGTGAAGTTAGGAGGGGCTGCTTCTTTTAGGACTGTTGCATTGCAGCTGTCTTCAAGCCATGTTTCATTTAGAAACATAAAATCCAGTTTGTGGTTATAAAATCATTGATTAGAAATGATTTATTTTTTAGTGAGCAAATGTTTAAAGATGCTAACTTGATGGCTGTGCTTTGTGTCTTTACATCAATCTTAGTTTGATGCATAATAGGCCGCAGATTAGATGAGTTTGCCCTTCGGCTTGAGATGGCCTTAGACTTTCTATCACGTGATAAAACTGAAATAGAGAAAGCTACAGGCACACTGGGTTCCCGCTTGTTCTGTAGGCATTTGTGAATGTTGCTGTTATTATAGCGGGGACCCGACACATATCACTGAGAGCTGCTATCAGTTGTTTTTGGTTCACCTTCAGCAGAAAGAGGGTCTGGGCCCTGGCGTTGTGGCAGCGGTCGGAGAGCTCTCGCAGGAGCAGGGACCACAGGCTTTGGTGGTTGTGGGGCCGCCGTTTTTTTGTTGATTTTTGCGGGCTTGCAGCAAATGTGTGAGAGAGTTTAGTCACAACATACACAAATTCCTCCATTTTCTGTGAAAAGCACAGAAGTGGAGATGCTGGAGAAAGGGATAATGTGTCTGGTGAGATGGGCTGTGTCTCTGGTGTTTCCGTTGGCTGTGATATGTTGTCCTGGCTTCCCTGGCTGTTTTCCAGAAAGTCATCCCTGGGTGCTGAATCTTGTAGCTGTTTTGATACATCACAGTCTGTCTGTGAGGAGCTTTGTGGGCAGGGCTCAGCTGGGATAGAGTCCATCAGCAGTGCTTGTTTTGGCTGCATGGTGTTATCAGTGTCCTTGTGGGATATGTCAAACACATGATGACTCGGACCCGGTGTGTGTGTGCTGAATAGATTGACACACTCTGCTGAAGGATGACGGAGGGAAAAGTAGATATTGTCCTTAAACACTCTAGCACCAAGTTTGTTTGGGTGGAGGCCATCCGGTTTAAACAATTGTCTATGGCCCCAGAAAAGATTGAAGTTGTCAATGAAAGTCACTCCTTTTATATTACAAGATCATTGTAGCCATGTGTTCAGCCCAAGCAACCGTGAAAACATATTTGTTCCCCTTGCTGGGAGTGGTCCACTGATGAACGACTGAACTTTGAGTCTTCGAAGTGTTTCAAAGAGTTCACTGAAGTCCTTCTTAAGGAGTTCGGACTGCACTTTCCGAATATCATTCTTCCCCACATGGATGATGATTCGATTTGCAGTCTTGTGCTTCATCAGAATGTTCTGAAGTTCCTTGTTCACATCAGAGACCATTGCTTGAGGAAGGCAGCATGTTGTTGTAGTCCTTCTACGGATGTTTCTGATAACAGAGTCACCCACTATCAGAGTCCTTGGCTCGTCTGCGCTCTGAGCTGAATGCCACTGTCTGCTTGACCTTGAGCACCTGTTAGTAGCGATGTTAGCTGCTGGCTGATCCAATAGATGTTTAATCACATTTGGGGATTCCTCACCCACATTCATTAATGCTTCAAATCTCTTCTCAAGATGTATAGGGGTTGGTTGAATGCCAGTATTCACAAGCCTTGTCATAGTCGAATCTGGGGTAGAGGAAGCTATGCCAGCAATACGAGAGACTCATGACAATCTGATGTCTCGTGTTCCTTTGGGTCGGCTGTATGCTGAGAGGGTCCATGACGACGGTTTGCTAAGTGTTCTGTCTGTTTTGGAAGTCCAGCAAGTAACTTTGTTTCAAGAATCACAATCCTTTGTAGAAGTTTGCAGCAGTTCATGCAACAAGTAGATCCAACAGGAGGCATTTTCTCTCTCTTCTGTTTGAATGTAGGCAGTTGTTCCTCTTCAGGAACTCGAGCTGCGTCGAGAACGTTTGGGGAGCGTGTACAGCGTGACGTCTCTGAATAACATGTATAATCAGTCCAAAGGAAGGGCGAGACGTCATAGGCGGGTGACGTCAGAGACCAGGAAGTATAAAAGCTTGAGCGGCGAAGCCGGTAATCAGCCTTGTGTCTTCAGCAAGCGCTCTGTGTGTGTGTCAGTCGCTATCTGTTTGTGAGTCTTATTTAGTGTCGTTTGTCCACTGATAAACTCCATTGTCAAAGCTTCAATCAAGAGAAGTTTTGGGCGAGAGCAGGCAGCGTTCAGGCTGTGTGTTTTCCCTGCCAAAAAAAAAAAAAAAAGGTAGGGACACACGCAGCTCGAGTGTTGTCTGCTTGAGAGTGAAGCGCACAGTGTCAGCTCTCGAGGGAGTTGACGGCTGCGATGCGAGCCTTTACTTTCTCGCGGTGCCAACCCCGCTTTCGCCGAGACGGAGCGGTGTGGTTGTGCTCGCGGGATTCGCTTTCGGATCTGCTGGAAGGAATGTAAGACGGGCAAGTCCCTGTCTTCTTTCTTAGCCACCAGATCCGGCGCCCGCTCTCGGGGGTTCGGAAGCCCGCGTTTGCGGTACTTTCTCCCCGATGAGAGGGCGCGACGGCCTGTCTTTCTCTGAGGAGATTGATGTGGATAGGCGTCGATGAGCTCGCCAGTTTTTACAAGCACCAGTTACACAAGCATATTATGCCTAATATTAACATAAGCAGCATTTATGAAGAGTGGAGCTCGCGCAGTCAGCTCTTGGGGAGGTTGATCGTGCTTTTCTTGCTGTTGAGCGCTCCGCTCTCGCAGGGCACGCTCCGAGCATGCGATCTTGCGGTCGCGGTCTTGCGGGTGCTGAGGCACGGCAGCGACCGCGATAGCGGGAATCGCACATGATCTGGCGAACGGGTTGGAGACGGTTCATCCTATCTCCAACCGTGTTCACTAGATCTAGAGCTCGCGTTCTCGAGGCTTGGAATCCAGCACTGCGGTTTCTTCGCCCTTTGAGACTGCTCGCTGCTGCTGCTCCTGCATGCTCTCTCGCCAGGCACGCTCCGAGGAGTGTGTCCGTGCATGTGATCTTGCAGTTGTGGCCGCCCTGTTGCTGAGGCACGGCGGCGACCGCGATAGCGGGAATCGCACATGATCTGGCGAACGGGTTGGAGACGGCTCGTCCTATCTCCACCCGTGTTCACTAGATCTAGAGCTCGTTCTCGAGGCTTGGAAACCAGCGCTGCAGTTTCTTCGCCCTCTGAGACAGCTCGCTGTAGCATCAATCTTTCTCTGAGGAGATTGATGTTGTGTGTGACTGAGTAGAATAAAATCAAATACAAATATAAAAAGACATGAGCGCTGCCGAGGCAACGCCTGTATTACATGGTTTCATTTTTATGTGTGTTTTTTCTACACCAGACCGTGTTGACTAGTCCGGTTGCTGACTACATTTAATTCTAAGGAATAAAATGACATATTTATCTGACTATGTGAAGTTAGATATACAGGAGCAGTCCCAACCGTGTTCCAGCCCCACGTGCAGGGGGTGTCACTTTTGTGCTCCGCAGACGCTAGAGTCAAAGTGGCGCTCCCAGGCCGAAGGCTTCTAGTGGAAATCAGTTCTACGGACCGTTGTTTTCGCTGGATAGCCTTCATCATAACGTCCTGACGCCTAGGCCTAGGACGTTTTGAGGGCCAGCTCCCTCTGGGGAAGAGTGGTGTACACCGCATTACACGGTGCCCGTCTCTCCTCAGTGCCCTCAGGAGATCGTTCTCCCAACCCTGCCGGTGTTCCAGGGTGCAGTGATCTCCGGCGAGCGCTTCTCTCAGTTACCGCCCGGAAACGTAGAGGTGCTGAGAGGCTTGCTACCTCTGTGGAGGTCTCTAGAGCAGCTAGTACGGTCGTCCCCTGCCGGTCCACTGCTTCAGGGCAACGAGCTAGTGGCTCTAGGCGCACCAGAGGCCAGTCTCGCGAGACTGATTCCCTTAGGAGGTCACATGGCGGTGTGGGAGCCCCTGCCAAGTGTACTTCACGGGGTCCTGCCCCGAGCAGGCTCTGGTTTAGTCTTCCTAGCAGACGATGTGGGTCTGAGGACCGTCGTTTTTAGGAGACTTCAGCTACGAGAGTCCTGATGCTGTGGCTCAGGACCTCGGAGGGCAGGCCCCTCTGGGGAAGAGCGGTGTACACCGCATTACACGGTGCCCGTCTCTCCTCAGTGCCCTCAGGAGATCGATCTGCCAACCCTGCCGGTGTTCCAGGGCGCAGCGGTCTCCAGCGAGCGCTTCTCTCAGTAACCGCCCGGAAACGTAGCGGTGCTAAGAGGCTCGCGACCTCCTGGGAGGTTTCCAGAGCACCTAGTTCGGCCGTCTCCTGCCGGTGCGCCACTTCAGGGCACCGAGCTAATTGCTCTGATGCCACCAGAGATCAGTCTTGATAGGCTGATTCCCTTAGTAGACTATTTTGCAGCGTGAAACTACTGCCAAATGTGTCTCAGTGGGTCCTGCACACTGTAGTGAGAGGCCACAGAATCCAGTTCTGGTGGGCCCCAAGCAGGCTCTGGTAATGGAACAGAAGTAGACTCTCTCTGAGGACGGAGACCATCGATGTGGTACCTCCTTGGGTTGCTACAAGTCCGGGTCCTACAGCCGGTACTTCACTGTTCCGAGGAAGGATGAGGTTTTGTGTCCTTTTCTAGATCTGTGCTTTTTGAACCTCTCAGTCAGGGGACTGAAGTTTAACACGCCTGCACAGGCCAAGTCCAAGGACTGGTGTGTCACGATCTATCAAAAGATGCACTTATCTCCATCCTTCTTCATCGGAAGTTCCTGAGGTTTGCTTTCGGGGGCAAAAGCCTACCAATACGGATCTTCCACTGGCCTTGCACTCTCACCCCACACTTTCACGACTCAACCACTTTGACGATTGGTTGATATCAGCTCAATCTGAGCAGATGACGGTTCGGCACAGAGGTGTCGTTCTCGCTCAAATGAAAGAGCTGGGGTTAAGACTTAACGCCAAGGAAAGTGTGCTTTCTCCAGTTCAGAGAACCACTTATCTGGGCATGGTGTGGGATTCGACCACGATGCAGGCACGTATGTCACCTGCTCGGATCAAGTCGATCCTCACTGCAGTCGCGAGAGTGAGAGAAGGCCGGTCACTCACTGTCAAGCAGTCACAGAGATTGCTGGGTCTGATGGCAGCTGCATCCTACGTGAATACTATTGGCCTGCTGTACATGAGACCCCTACAGTGGTGGCTCAAGACCAAGGGGTTCTCTCTGAGGGGAAACCTACTTCGCATGCTAAAGGTCATGCGGCACTGCCTACGTGCCTTGGATATGTGGAGGAAGCCTTGGTTCTTGTCTCAGGGCCCGGTGCTGGGAGCTCCTTGTCGCCGCGGGATGCTAGCGACAGACGCGTCCCTCACCGGCTGGGGTGCGGTCATGATTGGCCACCCTGCCCGCGGTCTGTGGAGTGGTCACCATCTGACATGGCACATCAACTGCATGGAGATGCTGGCCGTGCTTCATGCACTTCATTATTTTCTCCCAGACCTAAGAGCTCACCATGTGGTGGTGTGCACCGACAACACAGCGGTGGTCTCTTACATCAACCACCAAGGAGGTCTGCACTCACGCCGTTTATACAACTAGCGTACCAGATCCTTGTGTAGGCCCA
The DNA here is from genome assembly GCF_003368295.1 of Carassius auratus. Taxonomy (NCBI): domain Eukaryota; kingdom Metazoa; phylum Chordata; class Actinopteri; order Cypriniformes; family Cyprinidae; genus Carassius; species Carassius auratus. Next base: position 44,530 of record NW_020526536.1, on the reverse strand, counting down.
GGACGAATTCCTCTCACTCTGAGCAGTTCACATTCCTGGGCATCTTAATATGGGAGCAGACACCGAGGTGATGAAGCAGAGTTGGAGAGGTTGGCCAGACTCGGATCTGCTTGCGACTCCAGAGACATTGCACTGTCCCCTCTGGCTTCCTCTGACTCAACCAGCTCCACAGGGGCTGGACGCCATGGTACAGACGTGGCCGAGGCTTCATCTGTACATTTTTTCCCCCGATTGCTCTGCTCTCGGGAGTTCTGGAGAGAGTGCGCCGGGACGGAGTCCGGCTGCTGTTAGTAGCCCCGTTCTGGCCAGGCCGGGAATGGTTCCTGGGCCTGATTTCTCCTTTTTGACGGCACTCCATGGTGGAGGGTGCGCCCCCGCATGGAGCTTAGAGGCTGGAGGTGTGGTCTCTGAGGAGGCACAACTCTTAGCTTCCGGTCTCTCAACCAAGGTTGTAAGACCGTTCTCCAATCAAGAGCTCCCTCAATGAGGAAAATTTATGCCTTGAAGTGGAAGCTTTTCACTTCTTGGTGCGGAGACCGCCAGCTCGACCCAGTTAACTGCCCAGATGGTACAGTGCTGACGTTCTCAAACGTTCTCAAACGTCCCAAACGTTCTCGACGCAGCTCGAGTTCCTGAAGAGGAACGTCTAAGGTTACGTATGTAACCCTGGTTCCTCGAAGGAACGAGACGTTGCGTCGCAGTGCCACACTTCCGGCATCTCTGGCTGGCGCTTGCTTCATCCTTTGAGGCTGATTACCGGCTTCTCCGCTCAAGCTTTTATGCTTCCTGGTCTCTGACGTCACCCGCCTATGACGTCTCGCCCTTCCTTTGGACTGATTATACATGTTATTCAGAGACGTCACGCTGGACGCGTTCCCCAAACGTTCTCGATGCAGCGTCTCCTTCCTTCGAGGAACCAGGGTTACATACGTAACCTTAGACGTTTTCCCGTCTCCGGAATGTAAGCTGCTGGCAGTGGGAGGCAACGTTTGCTTTTTGTAGTATTATTCCAGTCCCAAAGAGTTTTTAGTTTTAGCGTTTGTGCCAAAAATCTGTTGTTTGAGCACTGTGCTGATCTGCTGATGTAGAAATCTTAGAAAAATCAGAGAAAAGTACAAAAATAAGAAGCAAAGCGCAGAGCAGTAAGCTAGAACGTCCGAACGGTAGCAAAACCGGAAGACTTCCCTTAAAAGTGAACATAAAAAAATAAATGACTAAAAATGATTGTTTGTGACCTTGTGATTGTATAATTAGCGTATTTTTAATGAAATGCACAATTTATGTGTATAATAGGTGACCTTACTTTTTTGTGTACTCATTCTTTTTATATGTACATTTCCAGTGATGTCATTTATTTGGTGCTCATAACACTGAACATTTCTGTCCTTAATGAACAAAATGTATGTTTTCTGTGAATTCACCTAAAGCACTTAACGTTATTCAAAACCCATATTTTTTCTGAAAAACAAAATTATTATACATTATTAATCTTTTAATTAAGCAACGTTTTATAGGCTAATCATAATACAAAAATAACTCAAAAGAAACCATAATATATTACCTTTTGTAACACTGATCTTAAAGTAGTCTATATTTTGAAACCCTTTCTAATATGAGATCACAAAACCTCTCAGGTTACTTACTGTATGTGAACAATCGATGGGCAAAAACATTGATTGTGCGCGAGAAAGTGTGTATCGCTGATATAGATCTACTAACAGTATCTATCCTGCCTTTTTATTTGCCAAGAGAATCTCAGCAACTTTTTATCTCATTGGTATACATTCACCTGAACTCTGATGTTCAGAAGGCAGTGGACATCATCAATCAGGTGGTGCATTGGTATCAGTTGTATTCACCGGATGCTCCCCATTTTATTAAGGGTGATTTTAACAAATGTTCTCTGGGGGAAGTTTTACATTTCCAGCAATATATTGACTGTCCTACATTCCATCAAAAAATACTTGACTTATCTTATGGTTTAATACTAGAGCATATAGATCCTTTTTCAGACCCCCAAATGGTTGTGCAGATCGTAATGCAGTCTCTTTGCAACCATGCTATAAAACAGTGCTGCATAGAGTTAGACCTGTTACAGGTCATTTCAAAGATGGACTGGTGATAATATCTTACACTTACAAGATTTTGATCGCACTGAATGGGACATTTTTAAAAAAGTCTTGTGTAGACAACCATGAGTTAGCTGAGGTTGTGAGTTAATATATTCACTTTGGTTAAGACTCTGTGATACCTATGAAAAATGTAAAAATGTATTCAAATAATAAGCCCTGGGTGACAAAATCATTGAAACATGTTTTAAATAAGAAGAAACATCTTGGATTACTTGACTGTAACCCTGTTCCCTGTTCCCTCTGACCATCAACGGTGCGACTGTGGAGAGAGTGAGCAGCACCAAGTTCCTGGGTGTGCACATCACAGAGGACCTCTCCTGGACTGAAAACACAGCAGCACGGGAGGAGACTGCGGAGTCTCCAGGCCAGGACCAGCAGACTGAAGGACAGCTTCATCCACCAGGCTGTCAGGAAGCTGAACTCGCTCCCGAACTTGCCCCCCTCCCCTCTTCTGCCCCAAGCACCACTAAACTATGACCCCCCCCCCCCCCCCCAGATCCCTCCCCACCACTAATATACGATGACATGCACCAGTCACTTTGTGCAGCTTTGGTCTGCTCACTACCTCATTCTCTATGGAACTGACGTCATTCCACTACATCATCAGTCAGTTTAATAATATAACTGCTCTTGAGCCCTTTGCCATCTTAATCAGACTTAATAAGCTTTTGTTTTTGCACTAAATAATCTTTTATCTGCACTGTTGTTCACTTCATTGATTTGCACTCTATCTGCCTTTTGCCTTGCGCTGCTTTATTTAACTTTATTTTTAATTTTATTATGTCTTTTTTTTAACATTCCCTTATTGTATAGTTGTATCTACATTTTATATTTTGATCTAGATTTTTAGGCTTTAATGTTAATGTTATCTGTGTGCACCGGGGGTCTGAGAGTAACGCAATTTCGATTCTCTGTATGTATGTACTGTACATGTGGAAGAATTGACAATAAAGCAGACTTGAACTTGAAAAGCGGGAACGAGATGCTGCGCTCAATAGCGCTAATGAGAACAATCTTTGTTCGACCTCTTGTGAAGCATGTGTGTCAAACACGCCAATAATTGGCTTAAATAACCTCGGCAGGAGACGTCATTGATTTTGTGCACCTGCAGGTTATAAATAGAGGTGAAACGGACACATCTTCAGGTTACCCCTTTGTCGAAGAGTTGTCCGGACACTTCGACTGTGTGGCATTGAGGCGCAGCATCTCGTTCCTGCTTTTTCAGGGAACAGGGTTACAGTCAAGTAACCCGAGACGTTCCCTTATCAAAAGCTACTCTCGATGCTGCGCTCAATAGCGCTAATGGGAAGAATACCAATGCCGCCGCACTGTAAGTGTCTGGACTCCCAGGATTGTGTAGTGTGTGCGCACAAACATCGAAGAGGTCTCAGACATGACTCTGGGATGTGGACTCAGGGGCATGCGAGCCCTGAGTAGCATCAACATCCAAACTATAGAATCTGACAAATCTGCGCAGAGGACCAACCTGCAGCATCACACACTTGCTGCAAGGGCGCACCTCTTGCTAAAGCCATTGAAGATGCAACCCCACTGGTTGAATGGGCACTGACTCCTAGAGGCGAAGTTTGGCCACGCATCCTCATAGGCTAGGGCAATAGCAACCCTCACCCTCAAGTGAAGTCTTTCCTGCCCCGGTGTTGTAAATGGCAAAATCGTTAGGTGATCAAAAGTATCAACATGGATGCAGCTGCCACGAGACCTAACAGTGACTTTCTGGCCTAGCTTGATGTTCTTTAGGGTGGTTAGAATGGATTTGACGCGTGCAGGAGACAGCTGTGCCCGCATTGTGATCGAAACCCATACCACACCCAAATATGTTGTCCTCTGAGCAGGGGAGAAAACACTTTTCTTAACATTGAGTCTCAACCCCAGAGATTTGAGATGAGCTAGAACGACATGCTGATGTTGAAGCGCAAGCTCTTGAGACTGGGTCAGATTCAGCCAGACGTTTATATACATTTTAAATGTGGATGACCTGGAGTTGTAGAGGAGCCAGCGCTGCATCCATGGATTTTGTGTAAGTGCGGGATGACAAAGTTAGGCCGAATGGAAGAACCTGATACTGGGAAGCTTCACCCCTGAGAGTGAACATCAGGAACCTCCTGAGTTGTGGCAATATTTCAATATGAAAATACACGTCCTTTATATCTAAGATTGGATGCAGCCCCCTGTCTTTCTTGGGAATCAAGAAATACCGCCTGTAATAGCCTGACTCTCTGTCTGGCAGGGGAACAAATTCTATGGCCCCTTTGACCAGCAGAATCTGAAATTCCTGTGTCAAGAGATATCCACATGTCGGTTTCACAGAAGTGGAAACCATGCTGTTAAAACGCAGAGAACGATGTGCAAACTGGATCCTGTAGCCTTTTCGCTACAGTTCTCTCTACTCACGCAGAGTTTTTTGGCAGTAGCTTCCACGTTGCCAGCTTCTCCAAAAGTGGCACTAATTTTGACACTTTGTTTTTTTTTTGGGGGGGGGGGGGGTTGTTAGATGTATGGTGTCCTGAAATGTGTCAGGAAGCAACAGAGCATGTAACGAAACACCGGTGGGGGCGGAGGTTGTTCAGTGATCACCTAAGGGTGCCAGGAAGGAGCCTTACACTTCTGTTGGAATTTTCCATGGCCCTCCCTGAATGGACACACCCTTTGTCGTGGGCATAGCTTAAGGCCCTTGCCATCGTCGCAATGACCGTAGCTTTGTCAAGTCAAGTCACCTTTATTTATATTGCGCATCAAACAAAATACATTGCGTCAAAGCAACTGAACAACATTCATTAGGAAAACAGTATGTCAATAATGCAAAATGACAGTTAAAGACAGTTCATCATTGAATTCAGTGATGTCATCTCTGTTCAGTTTAAATAGTGTCTGTGCATTTATTTGCAATCAAGTCAAAGATATCACTGTAGATGAAGTAACCCCAACTAAGCAAGCCAGAGGAACTAAGCAAGCCAGCGGCAAGGAACCGAAACTCCATCGGTGACAGAATGGAGAAAAAAACCTTGGGAGAGACCAGGCTCAGTTGGGGGGCCAGTTTTCCTCTGACCAGACGAAACCAGTAGTTCAATTCCAGGCTGCAGCAAAGTCAGATTGTGCAGAAGAATCATCTGTTTCCTGTGGTCTTGTCCTGGTGTTCATCTGAGACAAGGTATTTACAGGGGATCTGTATCTGGGGCTCTAGTTGTCCTGGTCTCCGCTGTCTTTCAGGGATGTAGAGGTCCTTTCTAGGTGCTGATCCACCATCTGGTCTGGATACATACTGGATCTGGTGACTGCAGTGACCCTCTGATCTAGATACAGACTGGATCTGGTGGCTACGGTGACCTCGGAATAAGAGAGAAACAGACTAATATTAGCGTAGATGCCATTCTTCTAATGATGTAGCAAGTACATTGGGTGGTATGGGAAGTGTTCCCGGTTCTTGTTTACCTAAATAATGCAGCCTAAAAATCCTTTAACGGATTTGGATATTAAAAGCATATTAGTATGTTATGTGTAAGCCAGGTTAAAGAGATAGGTCTTTAATCTAGATTTAAACTGCAAGAGTGTGTCTGCCTCCCGACAAATGTTAGGTAGGTTATTCCAGGGTTTAGGCACCAAATAGGAAAAGGATCTGCCGCCCGCAGTTGATTTTTATATTTGATTATGAGTTTTGAGAACGTAGCGGACGTAGAGGATTATAATGTAAAAGGAGCTCATTCAAATACTGAGGTGCTAAACCATTCAGGGCTTTATTAGTAATAAGCAATATTTTAAAATCTATACAATGTTTGATAGGTAGCCAGTGCAGTGTTGACAGGACCGGGCTATTATGGTCATACTTCCTGGTTTTAGTAAGAACTCTTGCCGCTGCATTTTGGACTAGCTGTAGTTTGTTTACTAAGCATGCAGAACAACCACCCAATAAAGCATTACAATAATCTAACCTTGAGGTCATAAATGAATGGATTAACATTCCTGCATTTGATATTGAGAGCATAGGCTGCAATTTAGATATATTTTTGAGATGGAAAAATACAGTTTTACAAAAGCTAGAAACATGGCTTTATAAGGAAAGATTGCGATCAAATAGAACACCTAGGTTCCTAACTGATGACGAAGAATTGACAGAGCAGCCATCAAGTCTTAGACAGTGTTCTAGGTTATTACATGCAGAGTTTTTAGGTCCTATAATTAACACCTCCGTTTTTTCAGAGTTTAGCAGTAAGAAATCACTCGTCATCCAGTTTTTTATATCGACTATGCATTCCATTAGTTTTTCAAATTGTTGTGTTTCACCGGGCCGCGAAGAAATATAGAGCTGAGTATCATAAGCATAACAGTGAAAGCTAACACCATGTTTCCTGATGATATCTCCCAAGGGTAACATATAAAGCATGAAGAGTAGTGGCCCTAGTACTGAGCCTTGAGGTACTCAATACTGCTCTTGTGATCGATATGATACATCTTCATTCACTGCTACGAACTGATGGTGGTCATATAAGTATGATTTAAGCTATGCTAATGCACTTCCATTAATGCCAACAAATCTTGGACAGAAAAGGCAGATTCGAGATTGGTCTATAATTAACTAGTTCTTTGGGGTCAAGTTGTGTTTTTTTGATGACACTTAATAACAGCAAGTTTGAAGGTTTTGGGGCCATATCCTAATGACAATGAGGAATTAATAATAGTCAGAAGAGGATCTATGACTTCTGGAAGCACCTCTTTTAGGAGCTTAGATGGTATAGGGTCTAACATACATGTTGTTGGTTTAGATGATTTAACAAGTTTATACAATTCTTCCTCTCCTATAGTAGAGAATGAGTGGAACTGTTCCTCGGGGTCTATAGTGCACTGTCTGATGTGATACTGTAGCTGATGGCTAAATGGTTTCAATTTGATCTCTAATAGTATCGATTTTAGAAGTAAAGTAGTTCATAAAGTCATTACTGCTGTGATGTTGGGAAATGTCAACACTTGTTGAGGCTTTATTTTTCGTTAATTTAGCCACTGTATTGAATAAATACCTGGGGCTATGTTTGTTTTCTTCTAAAAGAGAAGAAAAGTAATCAGATCTAGCGGTTTTTAATGCTTTTCTGTAGGATAGGTTACTTTCCCGCCAAGCAATACGAAATACCTCTAGTTTTGTTTTCCTCCAGCTGCAGTCCATTTTTCGGGCTGCTCTCTTTAGGGTGCGAGTGTGTTCATTATATACCATGGTGTCATACTGGTTTCCTTAACAATCCTTAAGTGTAAAGGAGCAACTGTATTTAAAATGCTAGAAAAGAGAGAGTCCATAGTTTCTGTTACATCATCAAGTTGTTCTGAGGTTTTGGAAATGCTAAGGAATTTGGATACATCAGGAAGATAACTTAAAAAGCAGTCTTTTGTGGTAGAAGTGATGGTACTTCCATATTTGTATACAACAAGAAGTAGAATTTACAATTTTGGCTATATGAAGTTTGCACAAAACTAAATAATGATCTGAGATATCATCACTTGGCTGCATAATTTCAACACTATCATCATCAATTCCATGTGACACTATTAAATATAGAGTACGATTTCGACAATGAGTAGGTCCTGAAATGTGTTGTCTAACCCAAATAGAGTTCAGAATGTCTATAAATGCTGATCCCAATGCATCGTTTTCAGTATCAACATGGATAATAAAATCATCAAATATTAAAACTTTATCTGCAGCCAGAACTAACTCGGATGTAAAATCACCAAACTCTTTAATAAAGTCTGTATGGTGCCCTGGTGGCCTGTATACAGTAGCCAGTACAAACATAACAGGGGATTTATCATTAACATTTGTTTCTCTGGATAATGTTATATAAAGCACCATTACTTCAAACAAGTTATACTTGAAGCCTGCCCTCTGAGAAATCCTGAAAATGTTGTTATAAATTGAAGCAACACCTCCCCCTTTGCCTTTTAGACAGGGTGATCATATAATTTACAAAAAGTGTTTTTGTAGAAAGGGATCTGATATTCAATAAGCCAAGCTTTATAATTTATTTATCCGTATCGCATCTGTTTTTTTATTTGTTGAACCTCAATTAAATTGTTAATCTTAACTTGGTTTGGACGTTTTCTGTATTTTCTAGTTCGGGGAACAGACACAGTCTCTATAGTGTGATATCTAGGTGAAAGAGTCTGTATGTGCTGAGAATTAGCTGACCTCTGTGACGTGAGGCACCTAGCAGACGTTCGGTTTAGCCAGTCTGTCTGCTTCCTGACCTGGGCCCCAGTTAGTCAAGTATAAAAACTAAGACTATTTGCCATATTTCTAGAGAGAAGAGTGTCTGCCCCAAAAGCTTGTCCAATTGTCTATGAAACCTATGTTATTCTGTGGGCACCACTTGGTCATCCAGTCATTGAGTGATGACAATCTGCTATGCATCTTGTCACCACGGTAAACAGGGAGGGGACCAGAGCATATTATAGTGTCTCACATCGTGCTTGCAAGTTCACACACCTCTTTAATGTTATTTTCAGTGAGCTCCGACTAGCGAAGTCGAACATCATTAGCGCCGTCATGAATAACAATCTTACTGTATTTATGTTTAGCATTAACCAGCACTTTCAAATTTGCCAAGATGTCAAATGTTTTGTCTGTCACCCAGTTGCCCTGCTGCAGGGGCTCTGTTACCGGAACTGAACAATATACAGGAATCCCTGAGCTAGACATTTACATTTACATTTAAATGTATTCATTTAGCAGACACTTTTATCCAAAGCAATGAAAAACATTAAAAAGAGCAATGATATATAAGTGCTATAACAAGTCTCAGTTAGTCAAGTCAACCTTTATTTATATAGCACATTTAAAAACAACAGAGGTTGAGCCAAAGTGCTTTACAAATGAATAAAAATGTTAAAAACAGTTAAAAACAACAACACATAATTCTATCAACATCAACACATAATTTATAATCTACTCAAAGGCTACAGAGAAAAGATATGTCTTCAAGGATGACTTAAAAATGGCTAAAGATGATGATGACCTCACATAGAGAGGAAGACTATTCCACAATTTCGGACCCCTCACCGAAAAAGAGTGGTCACCCTTAGATTTATAGCGTCAGCGAGGAACCGTCAGTAACAGTTGGTGAGAGGACCTTAGTGCTCTAGTTGGAGAGTAAGGATGTAAAAGATCACTGATGTACTTGGGAGCGAGGCCAGATAATGCTTTGTAAACAGTTAGGTTAACACAGTACACGTAGCATGGGATTTTAAATAATATAATAAATAAAAAGAAAACCGATAAAATAAAAAAAAGAATAGAGCAAGCTAGTGTTAGAGATCTTTACACACACACACACACATACAATTGCATAATAAATGAAAAGAAAATAGAATACAAAAAGATTAGAAAGGATTTTTTAAAGAATAGAATTAAAATAGTGAGTGTTAAAGTTAGAGGGTCAAATAAAGATGGAAGAGATGTGTTTTAAGCCGATTCTTGAAGATGGCTAAGGACTAGGCTGCCCGGATTGAGTTGGGGAGGGCATTCCACCAGGAGGGAACATTTAATTTATAAGTCCGTAAAAGTGACTATGTGCTTCTTTGGGATGGCAAAATCAAGCAACGTTCACTGGCAGAATGCAAGCTTCTAGAGGTCACATAAGTCTGAAGTAACAAATTTAGGTAAATGGTGGAGAGCAAGTGGTAGTTTTGTAGGCAAACATCAATGCCTTGAATTTTATGCGAGCAGCTATTGGAAGCCAGTGCAAATTGATAAACAGAGGTGTGACGTGTATTCTTTTTGTCTCATTAAAAATTAACCTTGCTGCCGCGTTCTGAATTAACTGTAAATGTTTGATAGAATTGGCTGGAAGACCTGCCAAGAGGGCATTGCAATAGTCCAGCCTGGACAGAACAAGAGCTTGAACAAGGAGTTCAAGATTCAAGATTCAAGATTTTTATTTGTCACATACAAAATTATATATAGCATATATAACCAGCAGTGAAATGTGAGTCAGGTCCGCTCCATGGACAGTGCAATTATTAAAGAAAACAACAAAGATGAAAATATACATAAATATAGCTATGTAAGAATGGAATAAAAGTAAACAATAAAAATATAAGAATAAAATATAAAAAATGTATATTGTAGAATTAAATATGGAACGCAAAATAATGTGCATGAATGTAAACTGTAGTCTAAAATATTAAGATTTACAGGGATGTACAATGTGCATATATGCATTATACTGTATTCTTAAATATTAAGATACACAGGAATGTACAAGAAGCAAATGTGCAAACATGATGACACTGTCAGTGTGTCTATGTGAGGTAGTGAATAAAGTGAAAATGATAAGTGAACATTAAGTGGAGGCATGAGGATGTTAAGAGGCTGGTTTAGAGTTTAAGAGCCTGATGGCCTGGGGGAAGAAACTCCTCCTGAGTCTCTCGGTTTTTGCCATCAGGCTACGGTAGCGCTTATAAGATGGCTGCAAAGTGAAAATATGGTTACTGGGGTGGGTGGAGTCTTTGATGATTTTAGCAGCTCTACTTCTCCAGCGTTTGAGGTAGATGTCCTGCAGAGAGGGGAGAGCAGACCCTGAAATGCGCTCAGCTAAGCGCACAACTCTCTGCAGGGCTTTGCAGTCTTGACTGGAGCTGTTCCCATACCACACTGAGATGCACTGAGTCAATACACTTTCTATAGCCCCAGAATAGAAAGTTTTCAGGATTGCTGGTGAGACCCTGAATTTCCTCAGCTGTCACAGATGGTACCGTCTTTGCCTGGCTTTATTAACCTGTGTTTGAATGTGAGTAGTCCAAGTCAGGTCCTCTGAGATGTTTACACCAAGGTACTTGAAGCTGCTCACCCTCTCCACAGGGGTCCCGCTGATCATAAGAGGAGTATAGGGCTGCTGCTGTCTCTTCCTGAAGTCAACAATCAGTTCTTTAGTTTTGCTCACATTCAGAAAGAGACAGTTGTCCTGGCACCATGATGTTAATTTCTCTACCTCATCCAAGTATGCGGTCTCATTATTGTTGTGAATGAGGCTCAGAACCACAGTATCATCAGCAAATTTGATAATGGATGTGGAGCTGTGCGAAGACACGCAGTCATGTGTGTAGAAAGAGTAGAGCAGGGGACTCAGGACACAGCCCTGTGGGGCTCCTACGTTCAGGGTGATGGAGCTGGAGGTGTACTGGCCTAGTTTCACCACTTGAGGTCAGCCTGTGAGGAAATCAAAAATCCAGTTGCAGAGTGGAGAATTCAGTCCAATAAACTCCATGAGTTTAGAGGCTAGCTTTGTAGGGACTATAGTATTAAAAGCTGAGCTATAGTCAATAAATAGCAGCCTTACATAGTTCCTGTTATTGCTGTCAATGTGTGTGAGAGAAGAGTGCAGGATGTGAGAGATGGCATCATCTGTGGATCTGTTTGGGCGATAGGCAAACTGAAGAGGGTCCAAAGTATCTGGGATGGAGGAGCAGATGACGTTTTTAACCAGTCCCTCAAAGACCTTCATGACTATTGATGTGAGGGCAACTGGACGATAGTCAGTCATTGAATGAGGTGGGAACCACCGATGTAGCAAGAGACTCATTAAAAATGGATGTAAATAAACCAGCGAGCTGATCAACGCAGGACCGCAGAACACGGCCAGAAATCCCATCAGGTCCGGCTGCTTTCCTTACATTCACTCGCTTTAGTGCCCTCTGAACCTCGTCCTCAGACACGGTAATCACATGATGATCGCTGCTCTGACTGCTGCTTCCTGACACGCTGATCGGCAGACTCACACTGCTTAGATTGCTTTCAAAGCGGCCGTAGAAAGTGTTTAGCTCGTCAGCCAGCGACGGATCTGCTCTCACCTCTGCAGAGGATTTTTTTTCTAAGTCACAGATGGTCCTTAGTCCTTGCCACATGCGTCGGGAGTCATTTAGCTTGAAATGTGACTCTATGCGTTCCCTGTATCTGTGTTTGGCAGCTCTTACTGCGCGTCGGAGAGCATAGCACAATGCTTTGTACTCGCTCATGTTTCCCGACAGAAGACCTGAGTTGTAAGCAGCAGTGCGTTTGTTTACTGCTGCACGGACTGATCTGTCCACCCACGGTTTCTGGTTTGAGAATGTCCTTATAGTTATTGTAGCCGTAGCTTGATCGGCTAGCGTGTTTACAAAGCTTAACGCTACATCCGTGAACTCGCTGACGTCAGATGAACTTGCGCGAAACATGTCCCAGTCTACGTCATCAAGAGCCGCCTGTAACGTTGCTTCTGATTGGGCGGACCATCGCGTCACCACCCTCTGCACCGGGGGATCTTGAACGAGCCGTTGTTTATATTCCGGTGTGAGGAAAATGGCGGCATGGTCCGATTTGCAGAAAGCCGGTAGTGAGCGAGCTTTGTAGGCATTCTTAAACTGAGTGTAGCAATGATACAGTGTATTCGGTCCTCTGGTTGGACAGGATACATGTTGATAAAAATTAGGCATAACTTGCCTGAGTTTGGCTTTGTTAAAGTCCCCGGCAATGATAATAGCAGCGTCAGGATGTTTGTTGATATTGCCGCTGAGCGCATCGTGAAGCTCAGACAAAGCCAAGCCAGTGTCTGCTTGTGGAGGAATGTAAACAGCAGTTATGATGATCGATAAAAATTCCTGAGGCAGATAGAATGGGCGGCAAATAATGTATAAATGCTCCAGATGAGGCGAGCAGGAGCGCGACAGAGTGGAGATATTCCTGGGGTCACACCATTTCTTGTTAATCATGAAACAAACTCCTCCGCCTTTGGATTTGCCGGCCTCGGCTGTCCTGTCTGAAAACAGAGAAGTTTTCAGACGGCGTTACAGCAGCGTCCGGGACCAGGGGCATGAGCCACGTTTCAGACAAACAAAGGATGTTATAGTCCCTAATGTCCCGTTGGAAACTTATCCTGGCTCTAAGATCGTCCATCTTATTCTCCAGAGACTGGACATTTGCGAGCAGAATGCTCGATAAAGGAGGGCTGTGTGCTCTTTTCCTCAGTCTGTTGCGAATCCCAGCACGTTTCCCGCGGTGTTTCTTGATCCGTCGCCTCGGGTGGTTATTCAGGTGGCCATTGTTCATCTCGGCATTCCGGAGAATCTCAGATGGCCACGATGGGTTGGAGGATAAAGTGTCCTGAAACAGGTCAGTGAAGCGATGTCCAATGTCCAAAAGTGTTTCCTTTTCGTATATGATCAGTGCAGAGGTAATGTGTGTAAAAAGAGAAAGCAAAAGTTGTCACAGTGTCTGGGTTGTGTTCCCTGGGGTTCCACTAGATGTCTTCCTTTCTCACGGTGTCTGTCACCTTATCACTTCCTGTTCCCTTATTTGGTCACCTTCCTCCTTGTTGAGTAATTGATTGTTCCCCACCCGTCTCCTGTTCCTTTATAATCCTTCTGTGTATTTATACCCTGTCTGTCTGAGTCTGTGTTACGGAGTCCTTGTTTAATGTTCCTATGATTAATTCATGTCCGTCGCTTCTTGCCTTGCCTTGCCTTGTCTTGTCTTCTTGTTTATGTTGGATTTGGATATTCTGGTTTTGACCCTGCCTGGACTGTTTACCCCTTTGGATTACCCTTTAATAAATGACTTACCTGCAATTGGTTCCCTCTCCGTGTTTTCAGTACACCGATCGTGACAGAAGGACTCCGTCACCATAGGAACCAGCGGTATGTCGTTATTCCGTTCCCCAGCAAAGATGGCGGAGAGGCGAACCAAGTATCTTAGGTTGACCGCCCTCCGCCAAGAGGGCAATGAAGTGGGTGCCCTGGCTCAGGTGTTCTGGTCCCTGGCCGAGGGCATGGACTATAACGATGCGGCCCTTAAGGACTATTTTATTGACGGGCTGGATGATCCAGTGTCTCAGGAGGAGATGGAGCAGTTAGAGACACTGGAATTCTGGGAATTCGTGCGCTACCTGCAGCATCGGTGTCGGTGGGATGCCCCAGCCACTCGTGTCTCTTCTGACAGGGTGGTCGTCAGCCCAGCACCACTGCCCAGGATGGCTACCAGCCAAGCGCCACAGCACAAGATGGCCGCTAACCCAGCGCCAATGCCCAAATTGGCCACCGGTCCAGCGCCACAGCCCAAGATGGTCGTCAGCCTAGCGCCACAGCACAAAATGACCGTCAGTCCAGCGTCACCGCACAAGATGGCCGCTAACCCAGCGCCAATGCCCAAATTGGCCACCGGTCCGGTGACACAGCCCAAGATGGCTGCCAGCCTAGCGCCACAGCACAAGATGGCTGTCAGCCCAGCGCCACAGCACAAGATGGCCGCCAGCCTAGCGCCACAGCACAAGATGACTGTCAGCCCAGCGCCACAGCACAAAATGGCCGCTAACCCAGCGCCAATGCCCAAATTGGCCGCCGGTCCAGCGCCACAACCCAAGATGGCCGCCAGCCAAGCTCCACAGCACAAGATGGCCGCTAACCCAGTGCCAATACCCAAATTGGCCACCAGTCCAGCGCCACAGCACAAGAGGGCCGCCTGTCCAGAGTCATGGCCTAAGATGGCTGCTTGTTCAGCGCCGCTGCACAGGATGACAGTCACAGCTGACCCTCTGGAGTCGAGTCAGGTTCCAGTGAACTCTCCAGAGTCGAGTCAGGTTCCAGTGAACTCTCCAGAGTCGAGTCAGGTTCCAGTTGACCCTCCGGAGTCGAGTCAGGTTCCAGTTGACCCTCCGGAGTCGAGTCAGGTTCCAGTTGACCCTCCGGAGTCGAGTCAGGTTCCGGTGACCTCTCCGGAGTCGAGTCAGGTTCCGGTGACCTCTCCGTAGTCGAGTCAGGTTCCAGTGAACTCTCCGGAGTCGAGTCAGGTTCCGGTGGACTCTCCGGAGTCGAGTCAGGTTCCGGTGGACTCTCCGGAGTCGAATCAGGTTCCGGTGGACTCTCCGGAGTCGAATCAGGTTCCGGTGGACTCTCCGGAGTCGAGTCAGGTTCCGGGGGACTCTCCAGGGTCGAATCAGGTTCCGGTGGACTCTCAGGAGTCGAGTCAGGTTCTGGTGGACTCTCAGGAGTCGAGTCAGGTTCCGGTGGACTCTCCGGAGTCAAGGCTAGTCACCACTGACCTTCCTGAGTCAGGGCTAGTCACCGTTGACCTTTCAGATTCAAGTCAAGTCACTGGTGATCTTCAAGGACTGAGTCAAATCACTGGTGATCTTCAAGGACAGAGTCAAGTCACGGGTGATCTTCTAGGACTGAGTCAAGTCACTGGTGATCTTCAGGAACAAAGGCAAGTCACCATTGATCTTCATGAGCAAATACAAGTCACCAATGGTCTTCATGTACAAGTGCAAGTCACCGATGGTCTTCATGAACAAATGCCAGTCACCAATAATCTTCGCGAGCAGAGTCAGGCCAGCACCGATCTTCTGGAGTCCAGTAAAGACACCAGGGGATTACCAGAGTTTCGTAGTCCCGTTGGTCCGGCCGCACGGAGGTCTGCTCCGCCTTGGGGGGCTCTCGTCCTGACCGCATGGCTGTGGTGGTCTTCTGCTTCGCCCTGGGGGGCTCTCGCCCTGACCACACGGTTGTGGTGGTCTTCCGCTCCGCCTTGGAGGGCTCTGGCTTCGACCACATGACTGTGGTGGTCTTCTGCTCCACCCTGGGGGGCTTCTGTCCTGACCTCACGGTTGTGGTGGTCTTCTGCTCTGCCCTGGGGGGCTTCCGTCCTGACCACACGGTGGTGGTGGTCTTCTGCTCCACCCTGGGGGGCTTCCGCCCTGACCACATGGCTGTGGTGGTCTTCTGCTCCGCCCTGGTGGGCGCCACATGATGTCCTTCATGGACTTCTGTTTTGTGTTCTTGGTTTCTGTTATGTTTCTGTCTGTCCCCTCAGTCTATCCAGGTAGAGTTGAGTGTCATCAGCATAGCAGTGGTATGAAAAGCCATGTTTCTGAGTGACAGAACCTAATGATGCCAATGATTAATTGCCTAATGATTAGACGCATCCAAAGCTGTATCTAGTGCCCTAACATTCTTATTGTCCTCAATTAAAGTTTGGATGCGTGTCTCTAATTCTGAAATCTTCTCTGTCAGCCTAACTATTTCCCTGCATTTATCACATGTGAATCCCTCATCTGCGAAAGAATTAGATAAACTGTACATGTGACAAGAGGTGCAAATAACAATAGCAGGAGAAGCCATTATTCACCTTGCTTGATGAAATATTCTTACCACAGTTGTTTGATGAACTTGTGAAAAACTGGAGCGAGAGAGAGGAGAGGAGAAAAGAAAACAGCGATAGGTTCGAATGAAAACGCTAATGACAAGCTAACGAGTGCTAACGCAATGCAGGGGAAGTCGTGGGCTAATGGTTAGAGAGTCAGACTGACGAAGGGTTGTGAGTTCGAGTCTCGGGTCGGCAGGAATTGTGGGTGGGGGGAGTGCATGTACAGTGCTCTCTACCCTCAATACCACGACTTAGGTGCCCTTGAGCAAGGCATCGAACCCCCAACTGCCCCACGGGCGCCGCAGCATAAATGGCTGCCCACTGCTCCGGGTGTGTGTTCACAGTGTGTGTGTGTGTGTGTGTGTTCACTGCTCTGTGTGTGTGCACTTCGGATGGGTTAAATGCAGAGCATGAATTCTGAGTATGGGTTACCATACTTGGCTGAATGTCACGTCACAGGTGTACTGCACTCACGGATATAAAATAAAAGTGAATGATCAAAATTAATCTGATACGATTGATCGATAATATCAGAAATATGGTGTGAATTAAGTTATATTTTATCACTTTAAAAAACAGAGAGTGATAGTAAGATGGCCAGCAGGCCAACAGGAAGTAGAGAAAACACTGTCCAACAGTAACACCCGCAGTCAGGGAGAGAATGCAAAATCACATCCATCTGCAGCTGTCAAGTGCTACAAGCTGCTCAAACAGTCTTATGAGGGGGCGCACAACTCACCACACTCTCTCTTTGAGCCTCCTACCCCAGAGGAGCTGGATCGAGTCAGCACTGTTTTATTTATTTATTTTTTGACAGCCCCGACACCTGAGCACAGTGAGTGAGAAACGTATTAAAAGCCTCCTCCTGGTGCTCAGATCTTTAAGATCAGCCTGATACGCCTGCGGAACCCATGGTGTGCAGGGCAGCACTAGTCTGACCCACAGCATGAAATGCGTTCCATCCAAGTGTAGATGTTGCTACAGTACATGGCTTGGCAGGGAACAATTGCTGTCTTTTTGTATATATATTTTATATTTTTTTTTATTCATTTTTATTTATTTTTTTATTTAAATGATGTTGCTCCTATAGGAGAGAGATAGCCGCTAGCGTCTCTCTCATCTAAGAAATCATTATGTACAAAATCAAATTTTAAGGCTTTAATCTGGTCACTGCACGAGTTACCACCTAATATTTCACCTCTATTTATAACCTGCAGGTGCACGTTATCAGTGATGTCACTTGCCGAGGTTATTAGAGCCAATTATTGGCGTGTTTGACACACATGCTTCACAACCGGTCGAACAAAGATTTTTCTCATTAGCCGTATTTGAGCGCAGCATCGAGAGTAGCTTTTGATAAAACTGTTCTTTTTTTTTTTTTTATCAAGATTCTTATTTGAAAAGTGTCGGGTTAATAAGGAAGTAAAGCAAAAAAAAAAAAAAAATGGGATGGCAAAAATAAAATATAAGGCATCAGTGGAGGAGAAGTTTATTAAGGGAAATATTCAGTCAGCATAGGAAGGAATGAAGACTGGCTGGTGCAAACAATAAAGAACCAATCGGAATTACTCAAACTGTGTCTTTGATAGAAAATGATGAGATAGCAAATGAATTTAATGATTTTTAGGCGATTTGATACACATGATTTTAAAGAAACGTGTATGGATTTTTATTCTAGTTTGAAAACAGAGGAATATTTGCAGATTGATAAAGCCTCTGTTTTGAGGGTTTTGCAAACCACCCAACAAAATAAAAGCCCTGGGGCTGATAAAGTGAGTGGGAGAGTTCGGAGGAGTTGTGCTTATCAGCTCTGTGATATCAGTCATTTTATTTTTCAGACCTCACTGAAATTACAGAAAGTACCCTCAGTGTGGAAAAAATCCATTATTGTACTCATTCCTAAAAATACCAATGCCAGACAAATGAATGAATTTAACGCCAGGGCGTTAAACATAATTCAGTCGCGTTTTAAAATCATTCGCGAAACAACTGCCAGGTAGGTCAAAGGTACGGATAGCGAACTGAATGTAATTGTAAAATGAGATAAAAGGAGAAAGTAAAACAACAATAATATTATTGCCGTGTTTCCACCACAGGAACTTTACCCAGGAACTAGGGACTTTGGCCTGGTACTCGGTGTGTTTCCACCGCAGGAACCAGGAACTAAATAAAGTTCCGGGTAAAAAAAATGACCCTCAGAAAGTCCCTGCTGGCGAGGTAGTACTTTTTCAAAGTTCCGGAACTTTAGGGGCGGGACTTGGGCGCTGAAAATCCTGATTGTTTGAGTTCACGCAGCATTGGTTGAGTTCAACCACCATTTATTCAGATCATTTTCAAAATATTAATGTTACTGTGTCATGAAATGTAATTTTAAAAGTATTTCAGGTGAGCATGTAGTTGTTTAAAACTGAAATCTGTGGTTTATTGAAAAAGACAGCGCCTATTCAAAAATGTTTTTCGCCAATCTCGGAGACGGTGAGCTCCACGCGATCAGCGGGAGCTCAGTCCTTATGGAATAAAATCACTGTCAAAAATAATCGTACGTAATTCAAAACATTTGTGTGTAATTTTAATATACTCGTGCGTAATTTAAAACTATTGTACGTAATTCTGTTTTTGTCAGAGTTGGATTCCAAAATCTACGGCCACGACAGTTTACAGACACGCGATTTTGTGTGTTTCTTAGAGTAAAACTCTAAAATGTACGACTGTGACAATGTACAGACACCGCGCTTGTTTTCACAATAGCTCTGTTACACACACGACATGCGAATTACGACCACTGCGGTGTGCGAAACGACTGTCAAAAATACGTAATCAAGGTCACAGGCATTACTAACCGAGGGAAGATGAATCGATTCAAAGAAGAGTCATACTCTTAATCGCTATTGGGCTATAGATTAATAGAAAGCAATAAATCATATCCTATATCACATAATCCTATAAAACCAATTGAAATGTATCCAATGTAAAAACAGCGTTAATGATGTAAATAATATTATTTTAAATTACTTTCGAAAGTACCTTCAAAACGGCTTACTGACGTAATCACCACCGCACGTTTAGGTCTTAGTTTATCAATAATCAAAAACAGATTACAATTATTTTTGAGAATACAAACGTCTCTTAACACGGTTAGTCGCACGTGATGTTCTTAAGTTAAAGTCATTTAAAGTCAGCTGTATTTGGTAACATTAGTGAACTAACAAGTACAAACAACGTACAGCTGTATTTTTATAAACTAACAAAGTTTAATAAATACTGTATCAAATGCATTATTCATAGTTAATGTTAGTTAATACATCAGTCAACAAATGAAGCTTTATTGTTAAGTGTTACACTAGAAAACTAGGTTTTGCCTGATAGAGAAAAATTAGTAAAAAAAAAAAAAAAAACTAATACATTTAAAAATTAGTCAGAAGAGTTAAGTAACCTTGTTTTAAGTGACATTAACCAATTAAATAAACAGACACAGGTTTATCCACTAAAACATTTATTTAGCTTTCATTTTCAGTCACCAATTCAAGTAAAAAGAATCCAGCAAACTCTTTGTCTGAATAGAAAGCTGTGAAGATGCCCTTCTTTCCAAGACCACAGTATCTACAGCATCACACATCTGCTGAGCTCCAGCTCCACTCTGTGTGTCCTCCTCACATCTGGACTGACAGACTCCAGTCAACCATACCTACACAAGAGAAAAACAAATGTTGAGAGATTCAAACAAGAAGTAACCAATAAGTAGAATAAAATATCCAATAAAAAAACGAGGCGCAAGTGTCTGAGAGTGCGAGTCTGCATCCAGACCCTTCTCCATTATATTATAATACAACTGTACTACTGACTCTTCACTGAGTACCAAAAGTACATATGCTTCCTGTGCATGGTTTCTAAAAGAATGGAATCACAAAAAAGTTGACTGAAACTAATCTATACTACAGGTTATACTAATATTTACATTTATTCATTTAGCAGATGCTTTTATTCAAATCGACTTACAAATGAGGACAGAGTTGAAGCAATCAAAAACAACAAAAAGAGCAATGATATATAAGAGCTATAACAAGTCTCAGTTAGCTTAACACAGTACACGTAGCAAGGACTTTTAAATAATATAATAAATAAAAAGAAAACAGATAGAATAGAAAAAGAATAGAGCAAGCTATTTGGTTAATGTGCATGTACCCCTCCAATATGTTGGATTACATCAAAAGAGTGAATGTCCTTCGAGTGCACTTTGGGCAATGGTACAGTCAAAGCATGAGAATCTAATACAAGAGGCAAATCATTCAGAGTAAAGTTACTGACAGTGCTTGTCTCCATCTTCTAATGTTGAGAATGTGCCTCTGAAGGAAAGTCAGTGTCTTTCTCAGGTGTGGTGGTTATGAAATGTTAAAAGCAAAATACATACAAAATACACAAGGCTGTTATGAAGGCATCATCAATGCTGGTGCACTGACACACATCTGTTCCATCTTCTGTCCCCACACTGAGCCCTCCTCCTGTGATTGCCATTTTACAGTCAGTATCCATCAGGTGTATGGTAGGAAAGGTGTAGCCGGGTCCCCCTTCCATAAAATAAATAAAAAGAATAATAACAACAATAATAATAACAGAAATAAAGAGAAAAAAAGATTCTGTTGCATTCTCTTTGGCTCAGACAGTGTAGCTATTGTAGCAGAACTGCAGAAACAATCAGAAGCTAATGTATAAGGTTCACAATATACGATGCATTTAATGTTCTTGTATACACTGATCAATCTTACATTGTTTTCTATTATTATTCTATTTTCTATTACTAACTATTGCTTTAAATTTTTAACAGATGGGCTAAAAAGGTAGAGAAGAATAAAATATTATCTGAAAAGATTTGAAACAAGATATTTTACAGTTGATGAGTTTTTTTTCTTTAATATACTCACTCCAGCAGGTGTCCTGAAGTATGTGTATTTTTTGAGTACATCCTCCACAGACATTCCTTCCGTGCTTTCTCCGCGTCTCCAGGAGAATGTTCCTGTCGTGTGCTCTTTGACAGTCCATGTGTCTGGATGTGTTTCACTTTGTAGCACATTCACATGATTCTCAACAGACATTGAATCCTCCCCAACACAAGTTTCCTTCATGAGAACAACAGAAACAGATCATGCTTAGACCGTGACAGATATGAAAAACATCTAAATACTTACTGAACAAGGTGCTTTAGATATAAAAAATAATAAAAACATTGAACTGCATAAACATTAAGATGATGGTCAGGCAGTGAAGAAGTGGAGTACATACAAAAAGGATTTAAATATCTGTAGTACATTATCTTCCTTACATTAACCTGCACTAAGTGAAAATGTAAAATTGATTAACAGTGCAAAAATAAATGATGCATATGGCAGTGTGCTCACATATTCTGCAATAACCTACCAGTGGAGCTCGTTCTGCTTTACATTTCAGGTTTAGGGATGTGTCAGATGTGCTTAAAACACAAACTTGACTGATTGTCATTTTCCAGCAAATAAAGATTACGACATCTTGTTACTACAATATTGTGTGTGATTATGTTGATAGAGATAAATCAATGGTTTAAAAACAATTTAACTTACACAGTCATTTCTTTCTGTATTTATGTGCTAATTTGCATAAATACCACAACAGATCTAAATATTGGGTATAACCAGGTTAAAATGTCTTGTTCGATCTTGTTGATAACAGTAAAATACTTAATATTAAGGTCTGAATGGAACCAGTTTAGGCTACCCATGAGCATTAATACAGAGAGGCAGGAAGAAGTACTTTAGAAACCAGCCTTTATTAGTTCGGTCCGTGGGACTGTTTCTGGGATTTACTTTTTATTTTGCCTACCTTTTGTCTTCTGCATTCTCCTTACTATTGTCTCATGTTCTTGCCTCAGACTCGTCTCCCAGAAACAGCCCCAAATATAATCTCTTAAAAATTAATAAAAGAACCAGCCTAAGTAGGAACCAAAGTACTTCTTCCTGCCTCTCTGTATTAATGCTCATGGGTAGCCTAAATGGGTTCCACTCAGATCTTAATATTAAGTATTTTACTGTTATTTGTCAACAAAATTTAACAAGACATTTTCACCTGGCTCGACCCAATGTTTAGATCTGTTGTGGTATTTATGCAAATGAGCACATATTTAATTAGATTATGCACCATTTGTCCATGTTAACAAACAATTAAAAAAACCTGTAATACATTTTTTTGTTTGTCTTGATGTAAGTAATCAACTCATTTTCATGGTGATATCTAAAGGTTAAAAATGTTACCCTATTCACGTGAGAAAAAGAATGAATAGGCTATATTTGGGACTTTTTCGAAACTTTACCCTAATGGGATTCTTCTGGGCTTTTTTTTTTTCCTTACTCTGGACATATTGATACAAAATCAGTTTGCTTCTGCTGCAATTTGTTCAACTTTTTTTCCTAAATTGACTAGACTATTAGTGATAAATGAAATATGACTTAAATACTTAAACCGTGAACACTTATATAACATGACCTGTGTATTAATGTACAGTGCACGTAACACGGTTGTTAGGAAGTCAACACTTAAAATTGCTCATTCTTTTATGTAACCCTATCTCATCGCGCTACAGGCTGCAGTGATGACCTCCTAAACAACTGTCTTCTTTAAGCACCTAACGTTACATGTACTCTGAGAGCTTATCTTACCTACTAAACTATCTCTATTGCTACTCTCTGTTATTAGTTATAACTAACGTTAACCCTTAAACACAGGGGTCGTCAAGTTCGGTCCTGGAGGGCCCGTGTCCTTCAGAGTTTAGCTCCGACCTCATTACCGCCTGGAACAAGTTTGATGACCCCTGCTTAAACATGTCAGATTAAAAAAAAATAATAATAATTATCTTACCTGAGACGAGGTGTGAGCGCTTGGCTGCTGATCCGCCATTTCGGCGCCAGTGGTTTAAAACTTTGGTGGGGCGCATACGCACTTCGTTGAATCGATTCATCTTCCCTCGGATAGTAATTCCTTTGACCTTGATGACGTATTTTTGACAGTCTTTTCGCACACCGCACTTCGTGGTCATAATTAGCATGTCGTGTGCGTAACAGAGCTATTGTGAAAACAAGCACCGTGTCTGTAAACTGTCACAGTCGTACATTTTAGAGTTGTACTCTAAAAAACACACAAAATCACGTATCTGTAAACTGTCGTGGCCGTAGATTTTGGAATCCAACTCTGACAAAAAACTGAATTACGTACAATAGTTTTAAATTACGCACGAGTATATTAAAATTACACACAAATGTTTTGAATTACGTAAGATTATTTTTGACAGTGATTTTATTCCATAAATCCTCATGTATCTGCCTAGAGCACTCTCAACTCGGCTAGACCTTCTGATATGTGCTGCTGGCTCTGATGTCTCTTTAGTGGCTAAACATATGCCGCTTTTCCACAGAAATTACCCGGAACATTTGTACCAGGAACTTTTTTCCCCAGGAACTTTTTTACCCCCAGACCTGTTGCTTTCTGCGTTTCCACCGCGGTGTAAAGTACCGGGGAGATTAGGCAAATAGGCTGGTGACGTAGGTCTGCGTAAACTGAGTACGCTGATTTTGGACGTGCATCCTCGGTAGTTCAGACTTTGTGCATTCGACTCGGGAGTGTGATGTCCACGACGACGCAAATCTGGTAAATCTGCAAACTGCAGCGTACTTGATAACATGAGTCTGCTCGCCTTGGCTACTTCAATTTTCCTCACTGTATATTTACAATAAAACGAATTATGATATCAAATACCACTGCTTCCTTTTCGTTTTCATTTTAAACATAATAATAGCTGCAGAAGTGTACTTAGTTCAGGGATACGTGTATATATACAGCCATTACAATGAAACGAAATATTATATCAATTTGCCTTTTTTATTTTCATTTTAACAAAAAAAAAAGTTCCTGGGGAAAAAAGTTCCTGGTACAAATGTTCCGGGTAATTTCGGTGGAAACGCGGCATATGATATAACATTGTAACATCTTTTTTTTTTTTTTACAGTGAGTTAATTTCAAAACGTAGGATAGTCTTAGGCTACAGTCTACTCATCAAAAATTTAAAGAAGACCTTTAAACAAAGGATCATATGCATTCTATTGTTATTAAATAGTAAATAAATCTAAGGCCTCTCTCTCTCTCTCTCTCTCGCTCTCTCTCTCTCTCTCTCTATATATATATATATGCAGAGTGAAATGAGAACCATCCAGCATTTAGCAATAATTATTATTAACTCAGTCATTATTTTTGATTTTTCAAACTGCTAACACTTTGCATTTTTTAATTTATGTCTTATGTGTGACCAAAAATTGAGTATTTTTTGTTTCAGCTGTTTGATCATGCTGGTGCCTCGTGTACATATTCATTAGAAACAGCAGCCATTCACCGTGACATTCGGCACGAGCAGCGGTCCACTTTGGCATATTGCTCATTATGATTTTTTTCCATCGATACTGAAACACGCGTGAACTACAAAGCTTATTTTACCTCATGAATAATAGTTAAGCTTCAAATGGGCAACATCACGAATATGGAAACGTTTGGATTTCTCCCGAGTGAGAGAATGCGCTCTTAGCGCGCTAAGAAGACCTCGAAAGATATATCTTATCAAAGTTGTTTATGTTCCCAAGTGTGTTCCCCGAAGTGTCCCTTAGGAAGCTTCTTAACACGCTGTCTCTTACGTCCGACGTTACAAGAGCGCTGTCCCGAGTGAAGGTGCTGAATTAGTTGGCATCGATTGCTCAGGAATCGATTCTCCACTTCACGCGATGGTGCAGCGTTAAGAAAGACAACGCGTTCTATGCAAATGAAAAATTCCTCAAATTATTACAGTAAAATTTATTTTAACATAGTTTAAGTTATCAGTAGAATATTGACTATAAATTTAATTATCAAATGGTCAGTAATATGTTCACACAATATGTTGTGACGGTTAGATGAACCGGGGATCCCTCGCTATCCACCCTCCTTATCCCGTTGTGTCACTTTTGCCGCTTCTTGACATGGGTTTAACGACTTCTAAAAATTATTTAATACACTTTTATATTAATTGTAAGATACTTTACAATCAGAATTGATTGGCAAGCAGATGCAGTTACTCACAGCTCCATCTGTCGGACTCTCTCTGAAACAGGGATCACAATGAGACACGGTCAATGTTTTGTTAGGGTTAAAATGATTTTCAAATTATAATCCCTAAATTTTAAAAAGTTGTAATAATGTTTTCAAATTATTAAAAAAGTGGTAAAAACTAAAAAATAGTATTTTTTCCTGAATGAGCTTACCATGTCTCATAAAACATAGTTGAGCCGCGCTCGTGCCCGCATGCACGCGGGTTCTCAGTGTCCATGGAAGATGTTGTTAATTAAAACCATCGTATCTCATGCAGGAGTAGCATGTTTTTGACAGTTTTCTGACGGTTCCATCTATGAATTACGGTTGGTCCGCGGCTAGCATCTCTTGTGCCCTCGAATTTATGATGACACGGGGCGACCCTTGCTCAGCTTCCCGCCTAATGAACAGGTCCATTCATAGAACAAGGATGACACCTAGCGGTCACTCAACACCGATTTCTTTCAAGACGGTCACCTTTATAAACGCAATTTGACGTGCTCTAAGCCTGAACTTGTACACAACGATGTAAATGTATTAAATTGTTTATGCATATTAACCAGATTGCTGTCTTGGGCAAGCAAAGTTTTGTGCTTGTTTAACATAAACTGATGTCAACCGTCAGCGACCTGATGATTCAATCTGATCTTAAAATTAATAAATCTCTTTACACTCTACCTTTTGTGTCAAAACATGCGAACTATCCATACGACGTGACCATTTGTCGTTTTTTTCCGGGTTATTTTTCTTAAAGAAGAACAGGTTATTTAGACGTGACAAAGCGCAGTTCCAGTTGTAGTGCGGTTTCCGGATCAGACCTTAGCACAATGAATGACCCAGTTGGATTCTTTTTTTTAGAAAGTTTAGTGCTTACCAACTTAATTATTTTGTGATTGAGAAGGAAGCACTGGCTTTCATTTGGGCTTTGCAACACTTTGAAGTTATGTCGGTTCATCTGTGGGACCTTTGGTGGTTTTTACTTATCATAACCCGTTAGTTTTTCTTCATTCATTACAGAACCCTAACCAAAGGTTAATGAGGTGGTGTTTGTTTTTACAGGGATACCTGTTGGATATTCGCCATATTAAAGGCACAGAGAACACAACTGCTGACGCTTTATCGCGTATTCATCTAGTCTAATATTATAGGATTTGTCCTATTTTCCTTGTCTTTATCTCTATTCTTTTCTTAAATTGCTTCCTAGGCTCCAGGTTGCTGGAAGGAGTTGGAGAGTTAAGACTGCTGGAGTTTTGCGATCTGGATTGAATCTTATCTTTTTTTTTTTTTTTGGACTAAAGCTTTGTGGAGTTATGATTTGTGTAAACTACTTTGTTCCTTTTTTTTTTTAGGGTGGGGTGTGTGACGAGTCCCTCGTTACTTCCACTAAGACCGGTCAGTGGATGTGGTTGGAAGGCTCGTCAACGGAATTGTGTACACCTGTTCCTTCCCTATATAGTGTCAGCTCTGTTTGGTGTGGAGTGTGGACTCCCGGTTGTTTGGTTTTGCTTTGTCTATTTTGAGGTTATGATTAGTTTAACTCGGTTCTGATGGACGCTTGGACCATTTGTTTGTTTGACGGAATCGTGTTTTGGTTTGTTGATTTCTTATTTTATGATGTCTGTCTGTCTGTAACATACCAACCTGACTATGTCCTCCTTCCCATTTGTCACGGCTTTGAGCCGGTCGTGACACCTGGAAGGTGATGAAGGTGATATGTTGCTCCAACTAGACATTCATATGAGGAGTTTAGCAGCATAATCAGAGAACACATTTTACTTTTGCACATGAAAAATTTACAGAGGTCCGGGCCGTACAACAATATATCAGGAAAAACAGCGACCATTATTATAAAGAATCTAAGTTGTTCTCCTAACAAGCAACTATATATATATATATATATATATATATATATATATATATATATGTATGTGTGTATATATATATATATATAATTATTATTTTTAAATAACCAAAAAACCACAACAGTTTTTTTTTTTTTTTTTTAACATGACTTGACTTAAAAAAAAATAAGCCCAAAGTAACGTAAAATACGTGATAAACATTTGTTGTGAAAGAAAACATTCGTTGTTTTGCATCATTTTAATATGCCAGTGAACTGTAATAGATGAAATTTTTATTTTATCTTGGATCTTCAGAAAAGCTTGTATTTGTCAAGTACTGCAGTCTCTGAGGGGTTGAGTCACTTTGATTGCAACTGTATAGCTATATATATATATATATATATATATATATATATAAGTATTTATTCCAGTGCAAGCTATATTGTGAATTTCTGTGTCTTGCATCATTTCTTACAAATGTTAATGTCATATTATACCAAAAGAATATGTCTTAGTGAGGGTCAGATAGACAGACAGAGGTCTGGTTTTATCCAGATGTTTTTGAGAGGGTGTTTCTGGACATAGAGGAACATCACTCTCTGGGCAGCTGCTACGTCACATTTATATTTAGGTTTTAGCCATATCTTAGCCTTTACACCTCCACCTGTGAATTTGCAGTGTTTCCAGATGTTTTAATGCATATTTTTAATTAATGCATAAAAACAACTGGATGGAAACATAAATACGCCTACTGTTACATTATGTTTAGAGTTTTTTTATTATGCTAATGTCATAAAATTTTTATATAGTGCATTCTGTAGAATTTTTTTATTATTATATAAAAATACATCGAAATTTACAATAAAAAAATACAGTCAGGTTTTAAGACATCTGATGAAACTTAAATTTAAAATGAAAATGTAATTTAAGAATTTTTTTTGCCAAGATAAAGGACAAAATATGTTTGCAGTTATTTATTAACAAGGTCACAATCAGGTATACTTAAGAAAAATAAGAGTAACAGAAAAAAATCTAGCTTATATTGTTGTGTTACTTTTGACCCACCTGTGTGTTACTTTCGTCCCAGCCGATGGGGTCGAAAGTAACAATGTTTAACTTATGTTCAAAGTGAAATTATACTGAAGTCTTTCTACATTTCTACAAAATACCACCTGGTATTGTTAGACCACACTTCTGAGTTACTGGCCACAGCAGAAATATATATCTGTATACAACATTATCTTTTAAAATGAAGTTTTTCTGAAAAATGGTACTTTCGCCCCTGCTCTCCCCTACATTCAGTTTAACCGTGAAAAATAAGATAACAAATTAAAATAACAGGTAAACTATTAATTATAAAAACAGGTAATTAAAAGTAAAAACAGGTAAACAATAAACGCTAACTTTATATTTTGATTCTTTACTTACCATATTGTCTTTCACTCGCTTCTCGCTTCTTTCATGCTGAGAAAATGGCGGCTGCTCACACTGGAAACGTACGATCTTAACGTGACAAGCGTGCTCTCCTTCACTTCCGCGTTCCCAACCCAGTGCCGCTGGGTTATAAGCAGACCACTTTTCAACCCAAACTTGGGTTAAAACAACTCAATGTCTTACACAGCGGTCTCAAACCAGCATTTGGGTTGAAAAAACAACCCAGTGTTTTTTAGAGTGCGAAGTCTTTATTAATTTGAGATGTTCGATAATAGATCATCTTTGGTTCGGTAATGCAAGTTCATGATCTGATTCGTGAACAGATGATTCTTTTGAGTCAATCTTTTAAAAGAATAATTTATTTAGTTTAACGAAATCAATGTGGAAACCAATGGCTCAGAAATTGGACAGCTCTGAGGTGCAGGGCTCAATCGCTAGCCTGATGTCCCGGGTCTATTGTGTATAGTGATGTAAAATTCCTAACTTGATTCGCGTTGTTCACTCGCTTGAAGGGGTGAAACGGATCATAGTTGATAGTTTGCACATGTTTCTAAATCTTGCCGATTCAAACGTTTTAAACCATTCGCACATTCCAAGCTTGCAAGCATTCATTCAAGTAGGCTACGCGAGAGCAGTGTTACAGACAATGCACTTAAATAGATTTGATTCATCTTTCGCGTATCCTAGCTTCTGAATGAACACATACACACAAAATTTTCTCAAAATAATTGTCTCTGCAAGTATTCTCGTAAACGCAGTCTGTTATGTCTGAAGTGAACCTATACAGTGGAGAAAGAAATATCCTATGTATTGGATCCATGCACACGGTCTTAAAGGGTCAGCAGCCTTTAAATACCTGCTGTTCCATTGCTGGCACCTGCTGTCAGAGAGTGACATTTGCGTCTCATTCACAAAGGTAAAATGGGACCATTCTGTTTTTACTTAATTTTTTATTATTATTATTTAGTATCTTTTTTATACTAATTCAAATGGTTTCCTCTTATTTAAAATAGAGCACAAACAATTTATTTTGTTTAAATTGAGATATTTAAGTTAAATATGATTTTTTATTTTTTTTTATTTCCAGATAGTTATTTATTTAACATTTCAATTTCACAAAGAAATATGCAGAATTTTGTCTAATATTAAAAGGACACACTTTCATTTATAATTTGTCTTAAATCTCATTTTGTAAAAAAACAAATAAATATATAAATAAATTGTAAGAAAATTGTATGGTGTAATCTGTATTGTGAATTTTATCGCATCAGAAGTTTATTGTGAATCGTTACATCCAGATATGCTACTAGTTTTTGCTGATCATGCTGATTTGTCCATAGGAAGGTTCAGCCAATGTCTTTATTTTTATTCCGGGTTAGTTAAATTTTTGGCTACCAAAACCTGAAGAATGCCTGCCCAAAAGGCTACCAGGGATTTTGAAACTTTGTGAGACCTGAGGTGTGTTTCCCAAAAGCATCGTTAATAACGACATTGCTTGTGACCGTGGGAAACGAGCCCTGCCAATTTTGACTCAGTGATTCTTTTGTGACTCTTTTTCATTTAAAGTTTGGTCCATTATTTTAAAAAAAATCTATTGTATAACTTGGACAACTGTGGCAGTTGTTTTGGGTACTTTTATTATGTGTTTGGTGTGTCTGGATTCGTTTTGAAGCTTGGAATGCATCATGAAATGGCTTGGAATCCCATTCATTGTATTCAAATTGAATTTATATTGATTGGAAGATTTAAATGACATAAAAAAAATTGTTGTTCATAGAAATTCTGTGGAAAATTGATGTTCTTAAAAATAAAATGCAAAGAAAACACATCTTATGGCTGCTAGATGTCAGAAAGCATAAAAAAGACATCAAATTAATATGTTCCTTTGTGTTACAAAGCTTAAGTATTTCAAAGTATTCTAAAGTATTTAGATTAAGTTACTAAACCTGAGTAATCTAACGAAATACGTTACTGTTTGCTTTTTAAAGCTTGTATTTTGTCATTTGTAGTGAAATACATTTAAAAGTAACCTTCCCAGCTCTGTATATATATATATATATATATATATATATATATATATATATATATATATATATATATATATATATAAACATGGTTAATTTGACATGGAGAATATTAGATGCTTTGGTGGTGCTAAAATAATTTCTTACATTTAAACTGTGCCTGAAAATGATGGCTTTGTTTTACCTTTAAAATATAATTTACAGTTTATTTTAATACATATAAAACATTTAAAGGTGTGTATTATGGTTGACACCTAGATGAACAGTTTACAGTTGTTTTTATGACTGTCTTTCTCAAATGCTATTGACGTCAGAAAAGTGTATAACAATATCGCATGTAACTTTAGAGACGGTCCCTAAATTTGCGAATATTCCTCGTCCAACTTCAATCTTTACTTTATGCCAGTTTTGTTTTTGTTTTTTTCTTTTTTTTTTATCGTCTTTCGATTTATTTTCTTTTATGATCATTTGCATTCCGCGCAAACATGTGATTCGAGCGGTCGCGAGCGCAAACTTTTGGATAAAATCGTCTGATAAATGTAAATGTAATAATTAAAATTTCCACCATAACAAACAAGTGGTTAGCGTTATTTCAAAGGATCTCTGATTTTTCTTATATCGTGTCATATTGTTATTGTACACATTTTGTGCATGTGATCCCTAAATAAATCGTGTTCTATAAATATTGGACTGAAACTTGTCTATTAATATCGGTTCACATGAACCTCGATCCTTCTATGTATAGTGCTGGAAAACTCGGAGGAACACTGTGCTCGAGTTACCCATCACGTGTTGGTGTAATGCTGTGTACCACAGTTTGCAGAATACACCCTGAGCAGCTCTGACATCACTGTAGTTCAGTGAGAGACTCAGAGAAATAGAAACTAACTTGATCAACAACAATATGAACACCTGAAACCATCGAACTCTTTAAACAACAGAATATCGAGTCGTTCAGAGACACTTGTGAACACATCTGATACTCACAGGTAAGTGATAGAAATATAAGAGAGATTGTCCTGAACAGGTTTCTAATGGCAGTGGTCTGGTTTAGTAGGGTTTATGTCAGACTGGAATGAGTTGAACAGAAGCAGGTTAGTTAGCAATAGAACATAGAACTGAAAACACATCGCAGTGTATTTGTTTTAATTCTCCTCGATTTGTTGCAACACATTAAGACTCGAGTAGCAGTGCGTTAGCGCTTAGGCCAGCTAGGGACCGTCTACAAAGTACATTATAATGACAAAACGATCATTTTTCCTGCCGGAATGTTTATATATATATATATATATATATATATATATATATATATATATATATATATATATATATAATTAACAAAACAAGAGCAATTGGTGCACCAAGGTTTTGAAAGTTATAAAGACAAACACTTATAATGCTCA
This sequence comes from Carassius auratus, assembly GCF_003368295.1. Classification (NCBI taxonomy): domain Eukaryota; kingdom Metazoa; phylum Chordata; class Actinopteri; order Cypriniformes; family Cyprinidae; genus Carassius; species Carassius auratus. The sequence continues at coordinate 12,391 of NW_020526536.1, read as the reverse complement.
CTTGAATTTAAATAAGAAATATTGTAAACAAGATATGTGATAGTGGTTATTGTGATATTATTACTATTAATAAATATATTCATAAAATAAACAAAATTACAAGCATTCCATAAGAAAGTATTCCATAATTCAGTGGCAATGTAGTAGGCTGATTCCAGGTCCTTGTGAGAACTTCCCCGTTTTTCCCGTTATGTTGACAGAAGTATGACACCAAATAAGTATACGCTATTGAAATTAAAACCAATAAAGAAATGAATTTCAAATAAATACACTCTCCTGTGTTAACCTCATGGTAACAACAACAAGATTTTTTATATTTGTTTTAGTCACAGAACTATAACAGAAAACATGCTATTGAAATTCAACAAATAAGTCAACACTGGCGAAGAGTGTTGTTTTACAGTTGCTTTGACTTGAATTTGAAAATCTAAATTTTAATAAATTAATTTATAACACACACAGTTTCATTACACAACTTTAATGGGTGTGTCTTGTTACAGATTAGAATTGACCTTTTGTAAAAAAAAAAAATTTTGCTTTCACAGCTGGCAAATGTTTATATTTATGTATCTTTTTGCACTTTGCATACAGTCCCTGTCCTGCACTTTTACATTATAAGGTCTATCAGTTATCATTCCCTAAGGCAGATTAAAACCAACAAAACTCAAAGTCTGTTCTCTTTTACATTTGAAAACAATTCCCAGTATGTTTCTTGTCATTGTAATTATTAAAGAATTATTGAAGATTTCTGAGGCTGAATCTCTGACAAAATGTCAAACGTAAAACGTCGGTAAACAAACCTGTTTCACTGCAGCTGAAAATCACTTTTACATTTCACAATAACTCATGATCATATAATATATTTTGTGGAAAGATTCATCTAATTTTGGATAAGGCGATGTATATGTTTGTTGGAAAATATAAAGCTTGTTCTTTGTACTTTCTTTAAACAGCAGGTCATAGTTCAGATTGCTCAGTAAGTTTACGAGTCTCTCACTTTGTTTCAAGTGAATGATTGTGTTTCCATCACTATCAGTTCTCACATTTTAACCAGTTAAACTATATTTTTTTATTTAAAAGGCTTTAAGAGGGAAAGAGCAATGGCAGAATCTTCACTAACAGCAAGAAAAACCAGGAGAAAGAGTTTTGAACATGATCCTCCATGTAAGTCAATAACCCAGAAAAACCAGATTAAATAATTTCAGCTCAACAAGAATAATTCTTGTGCATATATTTATGTAATTAGGTACGTGGTTATGTAATTATGTAATTTAGGTTCTGATCAGCTTGTCTGGGTTCATTTTACAATAATAACCAGCTGACTGTACATGATCTCTTTATATTTGAGTTTCTTCAGCACTCTTTGTCTCTAAACACTCTTTACATTCAACCAGCTTCATGAGGTGCATCATGGGATTCTTCATAAACAGTATTGAAGGAGTTCACACTAATCCTAAATAATGTCTCTTTCCAGCAATGTCATCCTCCATGAGTTCAATGTCTGAGGAGATTCAGTGCTCTGTATGTCTGGATGTGTTCACTGATCCAGTCTCGACTCCATGTGGACACAACTTCTGCAAGATCTGTCTGAATAAGTGCTGGGACAACAGCCAGACCTGCAGCTGTCCATACTGTAAAGAAACATTCAAGCAAAGACCTGATCTCAAGATTAATACCACACTCCGAGAGCTCGTAGATCACTATAAGAAGAAAAGTCCTGAGAAAACAACTGAAGTTCTGTGTGACTTCTGTGAGGAAAGAAAGCTGAAAGCGCTGAAGTCGTGTCTGGTGTGTCAGAGCTCTTACTGTGAAACTCACCTGGAGGATTTGAGAGTGACACGTTTGAAGAAACACAAACTGATGGATCCTGTGAGTAATCTGGAGGACTATATATGTCAGAAACACGAGAGACCTCTGGATCTGTTCTGTAGAGATGATCAGACATGTGTGTGTTCATTCTGCACCGAGACAGACAACAAGAACCACAACACTGTTCCTATAGAAGAGGAGAGTCAAGAGAAGAAGGTAGACGTTATTATTCTTTTAAAGGACTGATATCACGAGGAATCAGATTTTATTTCATATTGTTAGTTTGATCTGTGTTATGATAAATGTGTCTGTGTTGTTCTCTCTATAGACTGAACTGATGAAGACACAGAAAGACGTGCAGCTGATGATCCAGAACAGAATCAAGAAGATTCAAGACATCAAACACTCAGCAGAAGTCAGAAAAGTGAGTTTAAAATAATAGAATAAAATAAATGTAAATATTTACCATTTCAACAAACTTCAATGTTTAGAAACATTGAGAAGACATAACAATAACAAAATAAACAAACAATCAAACGAATGACAGATGACTATCAGACTAAAATATACAGCAACAGCCAATAAAACAAGAAGTAAAATGTCCAAGGCTTGTTCTGCTCTCGTCCAGGGTGCAGAGTAAAGTTTAATACTTCATTTGAGGGATTCTGAAAACACATGTAGCCTATGTATGTGAACAAAAATGTATGAGCAATAGTTACACAGATTCTTCTGTTAGCAAACACTGCTAATAATGTGTTGCCTGTCCTGGTTGAGCAGAGAAACACAGAGAAGGAGAAAGCAGTCCGTGTGGAGCTCTTCACTGATCTCATCCGCTCCATTGAGAGACATCAGACTGAACTGCTGGAGATGATGGAGGAGCAGCAGAAAGCAGCAGAGAAACAGGAGCAAGAGCTGATTGAAGAGCTGGAGCAGGAGATCACTGAGCTAAAGATGAGAAACACTGAGCTGGAGCAGCTCTCACACACTGAAGATCACCTCCACCTCCTACAGGTCAGTCAACATGATCTCTCTGATCAATCATAATGCAGGATATGACATGCTGAAGGATTTCTCCTCTCTCCTGCTGTAGATTCACTCATCCCTGTGCAGCTCTAGAAACACCAGGAACTGGCCTGAGATCAGTATGAAGACTCATGAGAGTCTGGAGACTCTGAGGAGAGATCTGACTCAACTGAAGGACACTATAGATGAGAAACTCACACTAACTGGTACATCAATACACACTGATCAGATAGAAACATGATAGTGTACTCTGTTCTTTAAATATAAGCTTCAGATCTGATTGTTTTCTTGTCATTAGTCTCTACAGAGCTGAAGTGGATGCAGCAGTATGCAGGTACAGTGTGCTGTCTGCACTACACTAGTTTACATTCATACACTCACTGCTTCATTACTGCACTACAATCTGATTAAACACTGGGTTAACTAAAAACATCAGCATCACAGAATATCTGTATTCTCTGTTTTCTCAGTGGATGTGACTCTGGATCCTGATACAGCTCATCCTAATCTCATTCTGTCTGATGATGGAAAACAAGTGAGATGTGGAGACATTAGACAGAAACTCCCAGACAAACCAGAGAGATTTGATCCATATGTCTATGTCCTGGGAAAGGAGGGATTCTCCTCAGGGAGATTTTATTTTGAGGTGCAGGTGAAGGGAAAGACTAAATGGGATTTAGGAGTGGCCAGAGAATCCATTAACAGGAAGGGACTGATCACAGCAAGACCCAGTGATGGATACTGGACTGTGTTTCTGAGGAATGGAGATGAATATAAAGCCCTTGAGGATCGTCCTGTCTCTCTGTCTCTGAGAGTGAAGCCGCAGCGGGTCGGTGTGTTTGTGGATTATGAGGAGGGTCTGGTCTCCTTTTATGATGTGGAGTCCAGCTCTCATATCTACTCTTTCACTGCTCTGTCTTTCACTGAAAAACTCTATCCATTATTTAGCCCAAGCCTTAATGATGGAGGTAAAAACTCAAGTCCACTAATCATCACACCTGTCAGTTATAATAAATGAATTTACTCAGTTATCAAATGCAAGATTAAAATAATGAATTTTATTATTAAAAATCTGCAAACATTTTTCTTCTATTTTTTTTTTATATAATTTGCTTTAGTTTTTAAAATCTAAATGATTTAAAAAAAAATCTAAATCTAAATTATTTTTTTATGTATATATAATTCTTGTTCAGTAAATGATATTTTGTTCAACTTTTCATAAATATTTCTGCTATTTTTCTACCTGATAATGTGAAATTGCCATCTATGCAAAGTTGGTGCAATAAAATAACGTCATAGTTAACAATTACTTTAAAAGTTAAAGTGAAACAGAAATGTTATAGAGGTTTTAGTTTATGACAACATTTTTATACTAGAAAATATTTTATAAAACATGTTAAACTTATATCTTAAACTGATATCTTCAAAAATGACCTTTTAGGATTTGTTTAGGTGCAGTATCTAACTTTGTCCATTAGATGTCAGCAAAGCTCAAGACTATTTTTGTCATATTAGTGAATTGATTAATGGTTGTGGAGTAATTAAATGCACAATGTCTATTACAATAACACACACAGTGTATGTAATGTGTGTGTGTACACTATATATATGTATACACACGTGCACAAACTCAGACTTCCCTCATTTATCATATAAAGTCCAGCACAGCAGGATCATCATGTAACAGGTTCGGCAAGGCTAGGATCTCTCAGAAGATAATGAGTCTAAATATTACTCTTGTACTGATTGTTATAATTAGCGTATTTTTATTAAAATGAATTTGTTGAGCCATATTTATTTCAATAATATTTTTAATGTCTGCTTTAAAGTTTCAGGGTAAACTATTCACCTTCAAATGATTTAACATTTCAATAAAACTATTTTTAGTTATTGCAGTATTTAAGTTATATAACGAAATATATTTAAAATCCAACAAAGGCAGATAAAAGCGCAATCTGGAGAAAAAAATAACTTTTACAATAACCCTTTTTAATAATTTGAGTTCCTCCAGGAACCTCTGGAGCACTTTGAGTTCTCGTGGAATGAAAGAGTGACTCCAGAAGCTCAGAACTGGAAACAAAGTGCTTCAAACATCCAAAGAGTTCTTACATCAACTGCAAAGACTATAATGTTTCCTCCAGGAACAATATGATGAGAAAAAGAGCTTCGAGGCACTTAAAATAAATGATTAAGTTCCTCCAGCACTCAAAAGGATTTCTGAGGCACCTTTAGTTTTTAGAGTATTGTTCTTTTCATCTTTTCAGCGAACTATGGTCAGTTATTTCCAAGTTAATGATCATTTTTATGTAATAAAAAATCATAAGGATATTAAGTAATGATCATGTTCCATGAAGATATTTAGTAAATTTCCGACTGTAAATATATCAAAACTGATTTTTTGATTAGTAATATGCATTGCTAAGAATTCATTTGAACAACTTTAAAGATGATTTTCTCAATATTTAGATTTTTTTGCACTCTCAGATTCCAGATTTTCAAATAGTTGTATCTCAACCTAATATTATCATATCATAACAAACCATACACCAATGGAAAGATGATTTATTCAGCTTTCAGATGATGCACAGATCTCAATTTGGACTGGTTTTGTGCTCCAGGGTCACATTTGCATTTTTTTTTTCAGCCTGAGAGAGCTCTGAAAAGGACAACAAATGACAATAATGATTGTAACATGGAGTCAGAGACGTTCGGATCCATTTGCAGTATTTTATTCGAATGGTCAGACAGGCAGTAATCAGCAAACAGTGTCAAGTATGTGATGGGATATCCAGAAACAGAAACAATATCAGACAGAGAATCACGGGCGGTATACACAATCCACGGTAATACACGGAAAGAACAGACACAGGGAAACCGCTTGGAGTCAGACGGGGCTAAACAAGACTTCACAATGTGTGAGAATCCAAACACAGTATATAAAGAGGAGAGGTAATGGGGAACACCTGGTGGTGATTAACCTAAAGCATAGGAATATGGGGAATGGGGTTCAAGGGCAGTCCAGCTGACAATCGTGACTTTGTGTCCATGATAAGGCAGGTAGAAAGTTCACACATGGCCTTCATAGCCGTGACAGGACAGACAGTGAGTTCACAGACGGGTACAACTGACACCTCTGGAGGTTCTTCTGCAGTATCAGCTGACACCTCTGGAAACACAGCAGGTGCCGCTGTCTCAGGAGTCTCTGTCGTGGTGTATGCAGCACAAACACTCCATAAAGCCATCCCCAATGTGGGAAGCACTACAGACAGGGGAAAAAAGTTCAGGAACAGGAGCGCTAGAGTGAATCAGTTTCGGGATAGTGACGAGACTCTGGACGGTCAGCTGGGACACCTGTAGTCTGATGTTCAGAAGGAGGTGGACATCATCAGTCAGGTGCTGCATCAGTATCAGTTGTATTCACCGGATGCTCTCCATTTTATTACGTGTGATTTTAACAAATGTTCTCTGGAGGGAGTTTTCAATTTCCAGCAATATATTGACTGTCCTTCAGCAATCAAAAAATACTTGACTTATGTTATGAGTCGATACCAGATGCATATAGATCCTTTTCCAGAGCCCAAATGGTTGTGCAGACCATCTAGTAATGTTGTTTTTCAAAGGAATATGGGTTTGGAAACTGGACACAGTTACGATCGCAGCTCCATATGTTTCGCTGTGGTTATATTTAAGATGCTGTAGATCAGGACCAGTTTAATAGTTTAAGTGGAAAGAATAAAAAAGATGCAGCAGTTTAAGAGATATCGTCAGCTGAAGGACAACAGAAATGTCAAAGAGCTCATTTGTGGTATGATGTGCACATGTCTGTGAGCTACTTTCAGTCTGACAAATAGTGCAACAGTGAACTGACTGATGGAATTAAAGAACAGAATCATATTTCACTTCACTGTTCATAATAAAGGCAATCAAAGTTATTTTAACTAAACATTGCAGAAATAGTAGGCTACTTGTTTGCACAGTGTGTATCTGACTCTGATGTTCATTTCTAAACTTGGTCACCACTCTTAACCAATCATCTTCCTTTGCAGTTGTGGTCATATCTTCCTTTCTATAACCTTCGAATGCATCAGAACAAGCCACACTGACATGTTTCTAGCACTGACTAACAACAATGAAAAATGGCAGAATCTTCACTAACAGCAAGAAAAACCAGGAGATGGAGTATTAAAACTAATCCTCCATGTAAGTCAATAACCCAGAAAAACACTTTGACTTTTATTTATAATATTGAACATGTACAGTTCAGGAATGTAAAGCAGATCAAATAATTTAACCTTAACAAGAATAATTCTTGTACATTTTTTAATCTTCAGGTTCAGGATAGGTGAAGTAAAAGGTTCAAATAAACCCTATTTCAGGCTGTTAAGTATAATAAAAACACTGTCAAATGAACTTTTTTTGCTCTTTTTGATCACAGATGGTCAAGATGTTATAAAACATGACAAATAAAAATTCCTGGGGTCAGAATTGTATTGAAAAATGTGTTCATTTGTCTCTGTGAGTTGTTTACTTCTAATGTTATGCCACTTTCTCTTTCACTTTTAGATTTTTCGGGTTTGGTGCAAAGGGTTAAAAAAGAACCCTTTGGTACATGATTTCAGCTTGGTACCCAATTTAATCTTATAATAGACACTTGAATGATAAAGAAATAATATGTTGTGGAAAAAAAATCACCCTATGCGCTTGAGAAAACGAAAAAATTGTTGATCCTCTACACATCTTTGGCCATTTTTTGCTATTTTTGTCCAGAAATAAGGTCAATATGTTGTCAAATGTCAAAAATAACAATTCCATTATATTCCTGGGGTCAGAATTGTATGGGAAAATGTGTTCATTTGTCTCTGTATGTTGTTTACTTCTAATGTTATGCCACTTTCTATTTCACTTTTAGATTTTTCGGGTTCCGGTCGGGTGCAGCAAAGGGTTAAAAAAGAACCCTTTGGGACATTATTTCAGCTTGGCACCTGGCAGATTATGAAAATAGACACTTTAAGGATTTTAAAAAATCAGGTGGCATAAAAAAAGCCGGGGGGTGCGCGTGGACCCCTATTTCCATCTAGACTAAGTAACTGATTATTTCTCTTAACATGGGCTAAGAGGTCTAAATGATTTTCATTTTTTGGGTGAAGTCTCTTTAATTGGCATGCTTCACGCTAAATATTAATCATGCTGGACACAGCCACTTATTGTGTGTCATTGCAGTTAGTGATGTAAACCGTCTGTCAAATAACAGGTACATTGCTACAACATGAATTTAATGTAGTTCACAGTGATTCATTACATTAGATCTTTACTAATAGATAGTTGTAAATTATTTGCTCTATACAGGTGCAGAAATAAAAGCTCCCAAACAAAGATGTCACCGGATAAAGATGTGGAAAGACATGTTACAACACTGCAACCATAAATCCTGAGCGATTTAAAAATGGACAACAACCGAGGAAAAGTACCCATTTGTTTCACTCAAAAATGAATGAAAAGGTAATAGTAATAGTAAATGATTCGTTAAATAAATAAAAGTACAACATCGTTTTCATTTTAAAACACTGCCATTTACTAATGTGTTGTTCAAAACAGTAAGTTTTGGTGTATCTTTACAATCAGGTATCATTAGTAGTTAACATTAGTAAATGTTGATTAACATTAAATAACAATGAGCAATACATTTGTTACAATTTGCATTAATCTTTGATACTGTTAAAAAAACTGTTCTTTGTCAGTTCATGTTAGCTCTCATCCATTAAATAATGTCAACAGACACAACTTTTGCTCTTAACAATGTATTAGTAAATGTTGAAATAACTAGGTTAATATAATAACTACAGTTATCTAAGGTTAATGTTAAGTATTTGTCATGTTAGTACATATTGGGTAGATTACTAATGTTACAAATGAAACCTTCACATAAATAGTGTTTTTTTTTATACATGTTCAATTATTTATACATAAGTATACATGAATGCAAGGGTAATGTATCTAAATGTTATGTGTTTCTGCTTCTGCACCACTTACGTAACGCACACGGACTGCAGACAGAGTATGTGTGAAACAGGCGTGAGTCTTGTCGAGGTTTGCATTGGGAAGCTTCTTAAAAAAAACATTTCCCTGAAGAAAACCCGACGGCTTCAGCTGCATCCATGTTAGCAGGACACATTTGATGTGGTAATTTCACAGTAGGCATACACACAGGTTACAAGACTCGTTCTCGCCCCTTACAGTGCAATTCGGCTAGATATACATCCTCGCTAAAATATCAACTAACTTTTTAATTCGTTTTTTTATATTTCTATCTCTTTAGTTGATTTTTATTTCAGTTTTAGTCATTTTATTCTATTTATTAATAACTTTAATTTACAAAACTGATTCCAAAAAAGTTGGGACACTGTAGAAATTGTGAGTAAAAAGGGAATAGAATAATTTACAAATCTCATAAACTTATGTTTTATTCACAATAGAATATAGATAACATATCAAATGTCGAAAGTGAGACATTTTGAAATGTCATGCCAAATATTGCCTCATTTTGGATTTCATGAGAGCTACACATTCCAAAAAAGTTGGGACAGGTAACAATAAGAGGCCGGAATAGTTAAATGTACATATAAGGAACAGCTGGAGGACCAATTTGCTACTTATAAACATGAATATTTGAATGCATGTTGAAAAAAAATCTGAACAATTTAATACAAACAAATTTTGCAATAATGAATTTGACGAATTTGCCATCTCCTCATTGTACCTGCCTTTAGAGAGAAATGCATATTTAGGATTACATAATGAAAGAGTTTTTGTTTTCGTTTTGAATTATTTCGTTTTGAAATAGTAATTTAAAATGCAAAAAGCATTTATAATGTCTGTGAAGCGCTCCTGCTCAAGACCAAGAGGACAGAAATCACATCCTGGGCAGTGGCGCCCCCAGAAGATTTGAATAGGGGTGGCCAGATGAGGCCTCAGTAAATCTTGGGGTGGCACATCAAAATAAAGAAAAAAAATTAAGGGTTTGCAATATTGACAAAAAAATTAATCTCTGTGATTTCTGGGATTTTATCAATAACGATACAATTTACATTCTATTTACAGTGAATTTACAATCTAAATATTCTGCATTTAAATTAGTACCGACTGCAAATTATCCTAGGAGTAATTTCACGATCATTCGTTATTGTTTCACATGCGTTTCCCAACAATGCACTTAACACAGTCGCACGTAGCTGTGCTTTAAGTGCTGCTTAGGAGTCGCTGTCCGTTTGTCAAGTGCTGAAATGTCACATTATAGAATGACTCTTCATTGTAGTACACGATCGTTTATTGACATTAACCTAATGCTGTGTTCTAGACAGACAACTAGGATATAATAATTATAATACAATATTATATGATATTATATGATATTATATTATATTACATTATATTATAGTGTATAATATTATACTTTACATTAGAGACCTGCGCGGGAGGGATTTTTCCGTCTCGCTCCAGCCCGCAAAATCCCGCGGGTAAACGTATAGGCCTAGTAGGTTTTTTTTTTTTTTTTTTTTTTTTTTTTTATACATTGCATATTCTGCCTGCTACTCTGTTATTTTTTCACTTGCTCTCCTGCTGAATAGAAATTTAAAAAGGAAATGGAAAATAAAAAAGTGTTTCGTTTTATTTGCGTTTAATTAAATGGATGAACATGAACAAGGAACTTAGAACATAGAAATACAGGAAAAAAGTAAGAAATGTAAATAAAAAAATATACCTATAATAATTAGGCTAAATAGATACAGTCGGCATCTCGTCATAGCTGGGGGCGTGGCGAGGGCGGAGTCGGCGTGGGGGAAAACACTGCGAGCATCGTGTGTATTTGAATGACAAAATGCACATATTGAGCGCCCATTCCCAGAGACACGTAGAACAATTCTAGTCTCTTTTAACTTTAATATTCATATACACTAGTCCATATCGATATTTGATTCATTTTACAGCCCTAATGTAGATGTATTCATTCCAAAATAGCCAAATTCCCCAAATCCCGTGACGTTCTGCTTTATACAGCAAGTTCTATTTTTGACTGGATTCCGCGATTCAGTCGTTTCGCAAACACAGACGGGGTGAATTTATGAATGAAAGTGTAAAAGTTCTGACACAAAACTAAGTTGTTACGTGTCCACACGCTTTTTTAAGTGGGTTTATGTTCGACACTAGGCTAACGTTACATAGTTTTGCTTCAGGTAGAATGATAAGGCTAATTATATATGCATGCCACTTTCTGAAACAACCTTACACAGTTTTGATAACGTTAATAATGAACACGATGTTAATATAGCCTGCCTGTGATGAAATCCCGACTGCACACTAGTCTTGGGATTCCACAACTTCCCTTGATCATCCTCACAACTTATTGCTTGTAGCCATTTTGTCATCCTTTCCGGCTCTGTATGTTTATTAGGAAGGATGTAGAACTTCAATTCATAATTTGTTTTTATTGTAGGTACAGAAAACGACACAGCAACTCTTCGACATGATTGTCCCGTGTATTTCAATTGGCGCCACGGCAATGTTTTCCCCGACGGGCTAAATTCACATCACGTGACGGGGCGTTCCCGGGGGCGTTCCCAGACCAACCGTCTGTATCTATAGCATATAATGAATTATATAATAATAATAAACTTGGATTTATTTCATGTTCAAAGGAAAAGTATGGGGCCTGAGCAATTCCTTCAAACATATAACAAAAAAATCCTTATTCCTCAATAACAAAATAGACCAATTTAAAAAATTTAGCTAAATAAATAAATAAAAACTGAAAAGACTACCTGTATACGACTACCTAATGTGCCCATGCAGGAATATCATGTCGTTTACTGTTGAGAGCTTCAGTTTAATCCGTCTCTGCTCCAGTATGCGACCGCAAATACTGAAAGCCCTCTCCGATGGTGCGCTAGCGTGTTACTTTGCTTAATCTCGGAAATTCGTCTTTTCCACCTCTGGAGGACATCATCCGGTCTGTGTGCTTCTAATACATCCAATTTGACCTTTAAATATCTCGCTATTTCGGAATCGAATTACAAGTTGCTGTCTATGATATCATCAGCATCCTCCCATTCCGCAAAGTCTATATTATTTTATTTTATTATAAATAAAGGTTTAATTGTTTCTAGTTATTTTATTTTGTTAGATATTTCCACTTTGCGGGAACCCCGCAAATAATTTTATTTTCCCGCAACCCGCACACAATAATATCTTGCCGCCCGCGTCCGCATTCACCCGTCAAATATTGTTCCCGCGGAGTGCAGGTCTCTACTTTACATAATAAATATACTCTATATATCTATATATTATGTTAGGTAAAAAAATGTTAGCCAGAATGCACTGTAAATCGCTTTGGATAAAAGCGTCTGCTAAATGCATGCATTTATTAAAATGTATTTATTTATATATAGAGAAAGAGAGAGAGAGACGTTATTTCCAGGTCCAATACTTAGCTGGTTTCGTGCACTTCAGCAAGTCATTGACATATTTTTCCTCCCAGTCTTTGAAGCATTTCCTACATTAATTA